>NC_056727.1:368641481-368751481 GCF_019279795.1 Protopterus annectens | reverse complement strand
ATAACCCCTATTATACATAACATGTCTAGCAGTCTGATATCTCACTGGCTTGTTATCAGGTATGATGTCAATAAATAATGGCGTACAGAACATATGCACCTTTTACTGCATGCCATATGTACAAAGGTTGACAGAGTTGTGGCTGGAGGCACAAACACAGGGCCAGTATTGAAATGTTGCTGTGATAAACCCATACATTTACTGGTGTAACAGGGTTTGTTGTGACAAATGTCCTATGAGGGATATGAAGTCAGTAACTTTCATGGCTGTCACCATGTACTTATTGCAATCCTCAGACTATACTTCTGCAGTTCTAAGATAGGTAATCTGTGAGTAACACAAGACACATAAGACTCCAAACACTGGCCAGTCTGCAGATAACCCTACAGATGGAAATTTCCTCAAACACATAACACTGTCATGACAGGTATTAAATCATGTAGACCAGCCATATCCACACAAACCTTGTTAAACCAATATTACTCCAAATACAGAGGAGCAAAACTTACATTCTGTAGTCATGTCTGGAACATCCCTTTCTTGTTTGTTAGCCTGTCTCCACAGTGTATGTTGTTAGAGGTATATCCCAGTACCATCTCTGATGCTGTTTGCCAAACATGAAGTCCTGCTCACAGTGAATGAAAAGGGCCAACACCCACATGATGTTCCCAGTTATAGGAGTGTGTTTCCATGCAATTGGCTATGGAAATGTTACCACAGCTGTTCCACATGCAGTCAGCTAGTGGGGGACTGCAATTCATGCACAGGCCATCAGCTGATCATGAGCATCACTTACAAAACACAAGCTGCTGCCTACACAGAGCAAGTGTACTTCTCCATATCCACCAGAGTGCGAGTGAGAGAGACAGAGACAAAGTAAGACAGGGAGGTGGTAGGAGAGTAAAAGCTAAGCATGTTTGTATCGTACACTTACCAGTATGGGGTTTCAAACCCCTGCCTGACTATGTATTGTGATAAAAGGTCTATGCAGTTATTGCATGCACCACAGAGCTTACTTGTTGGGGTATTGTCCAAAGGTATATTTGACAGTGAGTGATATCAGCAACAGTGATAAAGAAGGGATAAGGTAGGTGTAGTACATGTGCCTGTCCACAAGAAAAGGTGTCAAGGAGAACACAGCCACACTCTCTCAGGGACTCACACACATTATCACAGTTGGCAGGGTCAGGATTAGATTTCCTAACTAACTAGTTTGCCACACTACAGTAATACACAGGTATCCCATGCACCACAGAGGTTATCAGGTTAATATATGGGCAAAGGGTATGTCAAGGTGTCTGACATCAGAAGACATGCTTCAGTAGGCCAATGGGAGGTGTAGTGAGTGTGAATGGCTTCCAAATCATTATACTCCACACACACATACACTCACACACACACACACACACACACACACACACACACACACACACACACACACACACACACACACACACACACACACACACACACACACAGTTGCCATGTCTGGGATTAGAATTCCTACCTTACTAGTACATCACATTATAGCATTACACAGTTACAGCACACACCATGGAGCTTATAGGCCTACTCCTTCACCAAAGGTGTATTTCAAGATGAATTACATCAGCAGGCTTGCCATAGTAGGGTAATAGGGAGTGCAGTGTGTGTGCATGGGCCATAAACCATTCATCTGGAACAGACACACAACACTCAGGCACACACAGGTTTAAATTTCACAGGTACGTGTATACAACTGCTAGATGAATACTGACTTGTACCGTCATGTTACACAGTTATCAAAAGCACCACAGACACTATTGTGCTGAGAGATACCAGAGACAAATGTCTACAGTGATTGACATTTGCACATAATGTGGTTTTAGCCAATTGGATGTGTGCTGGGTGGGACATGCCTCATGATGGGAGGCTCTTTATTACTGTCTGTCACTTTCTTCCACACATCTATGTATGTGTAATTTTGGCCTATTATAGTGTGTTGTCCTTGGATATATGTGTGTATTCCTATCCAATATGTGTGCAAAGCATGATTGGTGTGCAATGTGGCATGTGTGCACAAACATCTGTGACTGTCAGATATGTATAGTCCACTGTTGTTGTCAGACATGGGCTTCGTTTCTCTAAGTGTGGAAGCATGCCCAGTATGACCTTCTCTACTGAATGTGTGAATCCATTCCAGGTAGATTGTACTCCAGTGCAGGCTTTTGTGTTCTACACCTATAGCTAGCAACCTGTTTCTGCAGGATATCTGTAGATCGGTTGACAATATAGGGTCAAAATCGGCAAAGGATAGTGGGTTACTGTAGGTAATTGAGTCTGTGCTGCTTCTGCTACATGGTTTTGGTGTTAGCAGGGATATTCAGACATATGTACTGTTTTACACTGTGATGTTTTATGTCATCAACTACTGTCAGGTATACATATTTGCTTGCAGTAATTTCCTGGGGAACACAGGGTGAATGTAGCTGTGTCCAGTATTGTGGTCTGCAGCCTACATAGTCTTGCACATTCATGCCATTCTGGAAAGGAAGCTGCAGTCACTTGCTGATGGGTCTTTGTAAATAGTTCAGCACCTTGGTACAGTGGTGGCTGAGGATCCCATGCTTGTACATCCATTGACATGACAGTATGGCCATATCCTGCTGTGGCCATACCTCACAGCTGTACAGATTCACACAGGTTACACAGAGGCAGGGGTCATATTTCTGGACATTACCCCTTCACATTGTGGCTTACGAGTAGGTTTGTAGCCACCCATTCCTGAGTTTGCAGGCAGGGATAGTATGTGCACACAGCTGAGTTTCAGACTTCACACACTCCATGACGTTCATGCTCCTACCCCCTTCTATTATTCCATCTTCTTCTGAACATTATGCAAACATTATCTGATAAGTTCCCTATAGTTATCACTTCATCCCAGCAGTAATTTGGTGTTGGTCCACGGTTCATGCAGTAGGACATGGTGGACATGTTACTGGGATTTGTCGACATGGCCTTGCATTTCGGTCCTGTGGACTGTGTTATGTTGTTATTTGGGAGTCCATGGCATAACATACATTGGCAGTACGGGTGAGATACAGGCCTTTGGCAGAGGACTGTAGGCCATTTGGTAGTGATGCAGGCCAGCTGTAGCAGGCTGTTGAATTCTGTCACTCCTACAGTCCCAGACTGCAAGCCACTATATTCCCCTGGGGCGACAATGTAGGTGTGCAAGGTGTTAATGTTAATACATTCTGTCATTATTGATCCAGTGGTGTGGATGCTAGCAGGGTGCTGCTTACAGCTAGGGACACACCTGCATGGGACACCTCTTCGGCATGCTGCATTCTGTGGCTATTGCCATACAGAGATGGGGGTCATATTGCACTCATTCCCAACAGCAGGGATAAGACCTGTGAGGTACCTGTGGGTGATGGTGGGGTGAGCTGGGTGCATGTGTACTATGGACGCTACTTGCATCTGACTCAAATATATTTATTTATTTATTTATTTATTTATTTATTTTACATTTGTTGACCGTAAAAGTCCAACTGGATATATGTCCATTTTCAGCAGAGGCCAGGGGAGAAAAACTCCAGAGACACACATAAGGCCAAACAGATAAGGATGCAAATTTACAGTATATACAAAAATGCAGTCCATAGGAAGGAACTCACAGTATTCATAGTAACTTTACATAAACATAATTTGTCGTCAGTTTGCAAATTAGATAAGAGTTGAGAATGCACACAATATTTTTTATCTTTGATAGACAGAGTGGTGGTTAATTTGGGTTAGTACAGATATACATGGGGCATTCCACTTATACTGGCTTGTGCAGGGACATCAGCAGTTTCTCAATGCTTCATACCTGTGACCTTTGTGGTCTGCCAGTGTTTGGCCAAGACGACATTGGTATTCCATACTACAAACCCAACTAATGTGCTGCTAACCTGTATGTACAATTCCAAAGGTGTGTCCATTTGACAGTAACATATTATACACTGTCTGTATGTGGTACTTCCACCTGTGTACTGTTTGTATGTCTGGACCCACATTCATGTTATGTCCATCTTTCAGATGGTGACAGATATTACATCCAATCAATTACTATGGCTTACTGCTGGAATGTGTTTTGCTGGGATGCATTGTGTTTGGCACTGTAGTTGTAAGAACTTGGCCCTGTCATCAGCAGTACTGGCCAGTGGCCACCAGAACAAACCTCACCATGCCTACATACTGACCACTCTCACACAATACACAACACACACCAACATCACACACGCAGCCCTGCATATTGTACACATGCTACAATCTATCCTGCTACTTTGGCCAGCTCATTTCTACATAGGATTGTGTGTATGTGGGGGGGGGGGGCACACCTGACAACTGCACACATTTGCTATGACTGTACTGGTATTTCAGGTACTCCATTTCATTCTGTATTTTGACCTATCATGCAGACTAGAGGCATATCAGTGTGCTACAGTTCTTAGGTATGATTGACCTACATTTCAGTTTCAGAATTCTTACCCTTCAGAACTAACATCCCACTTGACCTGTTGTAGTCTGTCTGTATAGATCTGGAGGGGGCTGTTCTCCATAACCATCAATCAGAGGCTTTAGCACAGCCTTTTTTTTGTGTTTGTCTATGCCTGTCTTGCTGGCTGAGACTGTTGTTGGGTATGTGAACCTCCCTGACTGGCATGTGTGTGTCCTATGGACATACATTTGGCCCACCACATTTCCTGCAGTGGGTTTTGTCACCTTGTCTAGTACAGGCTACTATGGTGACACTAGTATTTGTTAAAGATTTCATGCTGCCACTATAGGTGTCTACTATATGCTGGCATCCCATTCAACCACCCGATTCCCTTGCATGCTCACATCCATACCATAGATACAAGTAACAAAACATACTACTCCATTCAGCAATTGATAGGGAGAGTGACTTTCCTTGTAGCTGTGCCAGTATTGAGGATGGTGCTGGAGGGCTGACTATGTCGGATGCACATAGTACACTCCCTATACATGGTTAAGCACAGGTAGTGTCATGTTTGGCATCCCTTTTACTGTATGTGCAAGTCAGAGAGAGGTGTCATTCCCTGGGTTCCTTCCATGTCAGTGTATGTGCTATGCCTTGCCTCTTTGCCAAGGCCTGGGCATACTGGGCATGCTTCCTTCTGCCTACTGGGGCAGGCTCAGGTTGTTCCTCCTCTGAATCACTCTGTGCCTGTGCAGGCCTTGGCAATGGTGGAGGCTGTTTGGCCCTGCCCCATGCTGTTCTTGCTGCAGCTGTTTCCGCAGGATCATATTGTGTAGCATGGCCCATATGATGACAATTTGGGTACATGTAGCTGGTGAGTACTGCAACTCTCCACCGGATATGTCCAGGCACCAGAACCGTGACTTCAGCATTCCAAACACATGCTCTATTATGATTCTGGTCTGCGCGTGTGCCTCATTATGGAGTTCCTGTTTGGGTGTGTGTGCATTTCTGATGGGTGTCATCAGCCACGGCTCCAGTGTGTAACCAGCATCCCCCACTAGGTGGCCATAAGGGATGTCCCCATTGGCAAATCTCTGGTACAGCTGTGTCATATGCCAGATGTGAGAGTCGTGATAGCTTCCAGGGCAGCCACCATGCACATTCATTATAATGCCCTGGGCATCGCACATGACCTGGCAGTTGATGAAGGGGAAGCCCTTGTGGTTGATGTAGACCCTACCCCACTTGCCGGATGGTGCTTTGATGTGTATGTGTGTGCAGTCTATAGCACCCATTACCTCAGGGTATTATGCTATTTGGTGGAAGAGATGCATATTGCTGGTCAACACCTCACTGCTGTTGTGGAAATATACGTGCTCACTGGCATGTGCTGACATGCCATCCAGGAACTGGTGGAGTATCCTGGATGCTGATGCCTGTGAGATCCCCATGATATCCCCAGTTAGCCTTTGGAAGGTATCTGTGGCTAGTATTCTTAGGCCTACACATACCTTGGTATCCACTGGGATGGGTTCCCCTCTGTTGGTTCTGTGTGTAAGGCGTGGCCAACACAGCTCCACAATTTGCTGTAGGCGGTCCCTGTTCACCCTTCAGCACTCCACTATCTCCAGCTCATACAGCCCCTGGTAGGTTACCCTGGGTCTGTACACTCTTCTCCTTCTCCTCACTGTGGGTTGGTCATCAGCATTCTCATCCATACCACCCTCAGCCTCTTCCACATGTTGATTTATGAGAGCTAATGCAGCCCCTATCATTTTGTTGCTTCTGTTTGGTACAATTTCCCCACTTGTGTACACTGGTGGTGTAGAGGTTTTGGGAAAAAACAGAGGGAAAGGTGTTTGCATAGTTTATAGTAGTGTGCTGGGCTGGGCTGCTGCCTTTGTAGTTGGCTGATTCTGATACATTTCACCTGCCAGCTATGCTAGTTCTCCTTGATTACATTCCTACTACTGTTTTCCCTTCCCATTGCCTTCCTGTTTAAGCCCAGAGCCACGCAGCACAAACACAGTCCTCAGATGTGCATGGAGCTGCTATTTCCTGGTTTACTTTTTTTTTTTTTTTTTTTTTTAAAACATGGTGCGTGGCACGCACACCCACTTAGGCAATGTAAAGAGTGCTTGGCAGCTTCAGCCACACACCCTTGCTTAGCTCTGCTAAGCTAAGGGCAAACTCGAGCCACAGGGCTCCAATAAGCTTAAAGTATGCCTGACACACCCCATCTATGCTGTCAGCTAGCTGTTAGGCTTGCACCATGGTCTTCTAGCGCCTACACGGTTGGGTGCAGGCTAGCCATGAGGGGGAATCTGGGATTCAGTATCATTCCCCTCATTGCATAGGATTGCCTGCTAATGCCTAGTTACAAGTCTGACACTGAGCCTTCCCCCTTAGCAACCACTATTCACTGGCCATGTTGTCTTCTGCCTGCCACTGAGTATAATGGCAAAATTGTGATTTTGGATAGAATGCTTTTTTCAAGGTTTTTTTTTTTTTATTTTCGGGCCGATCCTTTTTGCATGCCACTGCCTTATGCTTAAACGGCCAAATTCAGCCAAAAAGAAATAAAAGTTATTTTTTTTATTTTTGCAACTGTTTTCCATGCCAATGGCCATATATTTGGCCACTGACTTGCTTTACACATTATATACATCCTTTATTTGGAGCTGTCATGGCTCCATTTTGTAGTTTGCCGAAATATACTCGGTTACTAACCGAGTACATTTCTGCAGATTACACTAGTCCTGCATGGCCGGCTGCCAGTTTCCTGATTCGCAAATTCACCTCATTTGCATGGTTTTCACCTGCAAATGGGGTCAATTGCATACAGGAGCTGTGTCCGTGCAGAAATAGTGCAGGAGCGCTCGTGCAAGTCCCGGGAGCTTGTTCCTGGATCTCTCGGCAGCCATATTGGCTCCAGCAGCTCCTGCACTATTCCTGCATGCCATACAGAGCTTGCTGAATCCCGGGGACAGTGTTGCTTAACCCTATGGAGCTGGAGACATTTAATCTCAGTTGTCAAATCAATTCATAAAATTCAGTTTGTGTTTCCCATTGTCCCATCTTTTGGTCCTTAAAAATTCTTTCCAAAATAGAAAACTTAAAAATACATCCACTGTCTATAAAGAGGATTGTTACTGTGCTTTTTATTAATGTCCTAATAATGTTTTTATATTCTTTTAAACAGATGTCTTTCTGTCTTACCAATATAATAGGATGAACAATTATCACAATTTCCTGCCTCCATTAGTCGTAAGCTGATCAAATTGTCTTTTTGGAAAATGGTCTTCCCCATATACATACAGGTGGGTTCATATTCTTAGATCATCCTTTCTTGTTCATCTTAAGTTTACTTTTAAATTTGCACCCCTCTTTTGAATAAGATGCGGGGTATCACCCTCTCTACCTTCATATGTCCTTTAGAGATGTTGAAGTTTTTAAGAATAATCACTTTCGCCTTATAATTGTCAAATTCAGACAAATACATGCACAAAACAGCAAAAACGGCATTTATGTCAATGACAATATATATGTATATATAAAATGTGGGCATGTGTGCGCACTCACATATACACACATATATAAATATATAGCTATGAGTGTATCATCTTTGTCTGAAGGATTTCAAGCCTGCATCAGGTATAGCACTGCTGGTTATGCCCTGCTGGGTGAGAAAGTAAACCTATATTTTTTGCCTTTGACTGATAAAGCTGCTTTCTGTCTTACCTGCTCCATTTTGTTTTCTGTTTTAAGAAATCTTGGCCTGATGATCTTATTCTGTGTGAGAGACAGACACTTAAATAATCTAGGCTCACGTTTCACGTTTTTTTCATGGTTAATTTGAACTGTTTCCTGAGTGATACTTAAATACCAAGTGAAATTCTGAGGATTTCAAGCCTGCATAAGGTATAACACTGCTGGTGATTCTCAGCTAGGTGAAAAAGTAAAGCTATATTTTTTTCTCTTTGACTGATGGAGCCACTTTCTGTCTTAAGTGCTCCATTTTGTTTTCTGTTTTAAGAAATCTTTGCCTGGCAGTTTTCTTCTGTGTGAGAGATAGACATTTAAATTATTCAGGCTCATATTTCATATGTTTTTTTTTTCATTGGTTAATCTGAATTGTCTCCTGAGTGATGCTTAAATACAAAGTGAAACTCTGATCCTTTGTCTTTGAAGGGTTTCAAGCCTGCATAAGGTATAGCACTGCTGGTGATTTCCTGCTGGGTGAGAAAGTAAACCTATATTTATTGTCTTTGACTGATAGACCTGCTTTCTGTCTTACCTGCTCCATTTTGTTTTCTGTTTTAAGAAATCTTGGCCTGGTGGTTTTGTTCTGTGTGAGAGACAGACACTTAGATTATCTAAGATCATATTTCACATGTTTTTTCATTGATTAATTCGAATTGTCTCCTCAGTGATAAAATTCTAGGCCATTTGTCTTTGTCTGAAGGATTTAAAGCCTGAATAAGCTATAGCACTGCTGCTAATTACCTGCTAGGGTTTTCCACCCACCCTCCTGTTTGTTGGTCTTCTTTTTAAACCTACTGTAAATTGAGCTTAATAAGCTCCTCCCTCTCTACACTGTTGCTGATATCGTGCGTTTTTTTTACTTATATTATTTATTTGCTTTTCCTTGTGCTTATATTGAAAAAGTGTGGTTTGCCTCTTATTGTCTGTTGTCCTGATTTGCTTTAATTGAATTCATCATCTAGCTAGCTAGCTGTTGGATAATGTAGTGTATTTTTACACTGTAGCAAGCACTTGTTTTCTCATCAAGGTCAATGGATTTTCCTTCTAGTGCAATGGGAGGTAGCCTGTTCTGGCTAGGTTGAGGAAACACTTGAGATTTCTGCATGTAGTTTTATTGGCTGGATAGCTTATTAATCAGCTTAGCTTGTTTTTAGTGGTTTTATAAACTCTATATAATTGAGTGGCTCTTGGCTCATTTATACAAAGCGAAGTGCTTTATTGAATAATCCACTTTTGTGAGCTGTTTAAGGTACACTGCTGTATCTGTATCTTTAAGTTTGTTTGTGGTAGCACTTCACTCTGGACACTCTCTTACTGTGCTTTTACATTAGGATGATTGGGATTATTCATATAGTGGCTATAGGTGTTTACCTGGTCTTTCTGAGCTGGGAAACCCACAAAAGGGCTCTAAGTATTTTTTCTTTGCACTTCTCTTATATACTATGACTGTACTTCAGCGGTATAAAAAGATGCACTGTTTGCTGCTACTTTACACTGTATTTTACTACTGCATTTGTTGCACTTTGACTGAATTTCACACCAACTGCTGCTTTTACTTAATTTAAGAAAAGATCTGCTGCTGCTGTTTTATTCTGTTGCTATTATTAATTCGAGAAAAATTGTGCTGCTTTTTACACTGTTGCTTATTTAATTTAAAAAAAAATCCATTTTTTTCTGTTGCACTTCTGTTGCCTGTAGTACAGATTGGATTCAAACCAGATGAATTCAGTTCTGTTTGTAGACTGAGCACTAAAAGTCAGGACATCTTTTTTTGGAGAAGCCTCCTTGTATCCTCATGGCAGGAGCATACAGTAGGGCTATCTAATTGAATGTTACTGGTGCAGGGCTTAGTTTCAGCTATTTAATTGTTTCAGGGCTCAGTTTGAACTTTTTCATTGTTTTCTTCATATTAGCTGCTTTTCTCTTGCTTGTGTGCAGAGTACCATCGCACACCACTGTGCAGAGGGAATAACTCTTGGTGGTTATAGACACAAAAGCACCAAGAAACGTATTTTCCCTTAGAATCGGCTGCTATCTAGCAGAGGCAGTTCTTTAATAGCTCTCAGCTGTTCAGTGAACCACCCAGCAGACATTTGACCTCTTACTTATCAACATCAGACCCTATAGATCCCCTCTTTTATAGATGTCCTACTGTACAGTCCATAGGATAGTCACCCTAAAATAGCTCCCTTCCTGATACCCCCATCTTCTGCTCCTTATCTGCTGAGATGCCAGGTTCACACCTTGCATTATGGAGTGCCAGTTTGCCTCTATTTCTCCTGCCATCCTTGTTGACATGTTTTTTTGAGGCAGTGTAGCAATTGCCTCATGTACACTGACAACCCTTTACTCCTAAATCACTCAAGTACAATTTGCAAGAGATGCTCCTACACTAAGAATCTGGAAACACTGTTCTCTTGTGCCCAGAACAGCAACACTAAACAGGATGTCAGCTCCTATTCGTAATATGCACCCACACACAAACCTTCATATGCAGAGGTACTCTTCAGAAACCTAATAAACCCCAGAGACCTCTAAAACACAAACATGCTACACCTAACACAGTACTCAAAGCACCCAATACACATAAAAACACTAGCACCTGCATCTCACTTAATAAGCCCTTAAGACAATGAACAACTATTCCAAATGTTTTAGTTATAGGTGACTCTAAAGTGAGACATACAGATGCTCCCCTCACCAGGTTGAACAAGAAGAAGGTTACGGTCAGCTGCCTGTCTGGTGCAAGGATTCACCAGATCACACATGCACTCAAGTCTCTCAACAACAAGTACTGTTAAGACTCCATCATAAATCATGTTAGTGTGAATGACTTGAGATGTACGTTTCTGGACTATATGAAGAGAGACATGATTGAGCACTATGTGTCACAGGCAAATATGTCCCTAGCTTTGAGCAGCATTTTTCTCTCACCTAGTATGATACTACAATATAAACAAAAAATGATTGACTTCAATAATTGGCTTAGTTTCTGGCTTCATTCTAAGGGGATCCAGTTCCTGTCAGCCTGGGATGACATGGTGGATAGACCATGCTGCTTTACCAGGGATGGTCTTCATCTGGCACCTCTAGGCTTTCAGTTGCTGGCTAAGGCACTTGCCTCCCCCATAAATGCCTTTTTTAGGCAAGGTCACAACAACAAAATTCCCAACATGAAAATATTAAACACAAAGAAACTAAGGGTCATGCCACTAAATGCTAGGAGTTTAAATCAGAAACTGCACTCTCTGGAAGCACTCCTCTCCCTGGAAGATGTTGAAGTCTGGGTAGTCACAGAAACCTGGCTCAAGGCTGCTGATATTACCCAGGCCTTGCAAGGCTACAATGCCTTCCACACTTTCAGACTGCAAAATTGAAAGTGTGAGAACCAAAGGAGGTGGAGTATCTATCTTCATTAAAGATAATTACACCTCTAGACTGGTTAGAGAAGAAAACTCTATGGCTACTCCAAGTCCAAATTACCATGGGTAATACCCCTTCCTTCAAGTCATTGTCAGTCATAGGTCCCCTTCCATGAACCAAGATGCCCACACAGCTTATTTAGACTTACTTGGGAGAATTAAGGTACAACTGCACTTTCTGGAAGCACTCCTCTCCCTGGAAGATGTTGACATCTGTGCAGTCACAGAAACCTGGCTCAAGGCTGCAGAAAGTACCTTGGCCTTCCAAGGCTACAATGCCTTCCACACTTTCAGTCTGCAAATCTAAGGTGTGAGAACCAAAGGAGGTGAAATATCTATCTTCATTAAAGATAATTACACCTTTAGACTGGTTAGGCAAGAAAACTCTATGGAGCTACTCCAAGTCCAAATTACCATGGGTAAGACCTCCCTTCAGGTCATCATCAGTCACAGGTCCCCTACCATGAACAAAGATGCCCACACAGCTTATTTAGATCTACTTGGGACAATAACACCCTAGTCCTGGGTGACTTTAGCTATCCTTCCATTAATTGGGAAACTTATATGGGCACAGACTCATTATATGAGACCGAACTCACTCTCACAAAAGTTCCTGGACTTTGTTAACTCAAATGCCCTGGAACAAATAGTGCACCACCCCCCACAAGGGGCTCTAATATTCTACACGTGGTCCTCACAAATATGAGTGACTAATTCAATGCCTCAAGTGTAAGGCCCACCCTGGTTAAGTCCGACCATAAACCAGTCATTTTTGAAGTAGCAATAGCACCAGAACTCCACAAAGCAGAAGCCAGGCTAAAATTTTCACCAAAGCTAACTATACTCTCCTAAGGGAAGGTATAATCAAGTTTCAGGTTCCAGTTTCCACAGATGGTATTGATGGCTATACTAAGGTATACACTGATGCACTGTAGAAACATCTACACAAATGTATAGACACAGCCGTGCCGGATAGGATTAAAGTAAGGTCCTTGAGAAAAAACACACCATCCTGGTGGATGTCTAACATTAATAAATTATACAATAAGTGAAAAGAAGCTGCTGTCTAAAAATACAAAAGTGAGATCCCAGATCTGGAAAAGCACCCTCCTCAGCCAAAAACAGGCAAATAAGATAACTCTTCAAAGAGCAACTCTGAGTAAAATTTAGCAACCATAGCCAAGGATAACCATAAGGCTGTCTTCAGCTACATCTGCAACCTAAAAGGTAGGACACAGATGTGTGCTGAACTAATTGTGGATAGCATCACACACACACTGACCCTGTGGAAATTGCAAACTTGCTAGCAGACATGATTGTTGAAAATTTCACCCCCCATCCACCCCAAGCATACCACAAACCATGTCTTCATCATCTCCTCCTTCCTACATCTCCAAACAGCAAGTTATCAATGCCCTCTCCAAGGCTAAAAACACGGCCTCCATTGGACCAGATGGAATTATGGGCTATGTTCTTAATGTTCTAAAACAAGAGATAGTTACTCCATTAGGCACTCTATTCAACCACAGACTGAGTACTGCCTTTGTCCCCAGTGAATGGAAAACAATGACTGTTATCTCTCTCCACAAGGGCGGCTCGGCAACAGACCCAGGTAACTATAGAACCATAAGTTTAACAAGCCTCATTTGCAAGGCAATAGAATGAATCATCATGGTCCTCATAAATAAGAATATAGGTGACCTCCAAACCTTGAATCCATCCCAGGCCAGTTTTGTCAAGGGGAGGTCATGCCTGATAAACCTGGTGGACTTCTTCGAGAACATGACCAGAGCCATAGACGAGGGCAAGGCCATGTATACAGCCTATCTTGAACTGGCCAAGGCCTTTGACACTATCCCACATTCAGGCATCATTGACAAACTAACCCAGATGAATATCAGCACCTATGTTGTCAGGTGGGTGGCAAACTGGCTCACAGACAAACAACACTTAGTCAAAGTGGGAGACTTTGCCTCTACCAGCAGATCTGTCACCAGTGGGGTCCCACAAGGGTCAGTGCTGAGCCTCCTCTTGTCTGGTATATACCTCTCAACAGTCCAGGCCAAAAAAGAGGGTCTGTGGCTAACCAAGTTTGCAGATAACTGCAAATTAGGTGCTATCATTGAATTCGCTAGCGATGTCAGTGTACTTCAAAAGGGGCTTACACAGACCGACAATTGGTGCCAAAGGTATGGTCTTAAACTAAATGCTAAAAATGCATCATCATTCCCTTTGGTAAAAACAATGTCCCAGCTAATTATAAAATAAACAATAATGCCCTAAGTACCAATTCAGTAGTGAGAGACCTAGGAATACAAGTTGAATCTGACAGCAACTTTGACCACCATGTGTCTACTGTGGTGAGGAAGGCATTCTACGTCACTCACCTGATTAGCAAAGGAATCACCTCAAGAGCAAAAGAGATTATAACTCCCCTGTACTTGTCCCTCATCAGACCTAATATTGAATATAATGCTCCCTTTGGTATGTACTGTACCAGACACCTGCAGCAACTTGAGAGACCTCAGAGGTTTCTAACTAAGAAAATTCAGGGTCTCCAGCACATGTCTTTTACGGACTGACTGGAGTTGCTGTCACTGTACTCAGTAGTGTATAGATTACTTAGAGGTGACTTATGTCTGGTTTACAGGGCTATCTCTGACCCAAATCTAATGGAAATGCTGCACATCCGTAAATCAAATGGGACTAGAGTCACCCATTCCAGGGACCTCAGTCTAGCCTGTGACATAAACAGGACCTGCTGGCGAGACATATATATCTCTTAGAAGTTGCCACTCCTCTGGAATAGGCTTCTAATCCATATCAAGTAGAGCACCTCTATGACCCTGTTTAAGTGCAACCTGGATAACTGTATGGACAACCATAAATGTCTGCCGGGAATTGCCACAGCTTCCCTCCTGGGCATGGGTGGTCCTTGCTAAAAAGCATTGGGCATAGACAATATCTCTCATCTAATAATATATTGGGATTTAACAGCTAGGCTTGTAAAGACCCTCAGGTCAATAGGCTAGTAACATCCTATGAACTTATCAAACAGTGCACATTCACCATATCAAACACCAAAGGAATGATAATTTTAGATTGAATCTAGAATGATCAAAAGCAAGAAAAATTAAGTCATTTTTTTACAGGAGCAAGTCCTCCTGTACCCTAACACTCACTGTCCTCCCACACCCTCTGCTAATTGTATATACAAGTTATGAGATCACACAACAGCAGGGTAATAGTAAATTCCCTTACCCCACTGCAACATGATCCCATACAAAATTCTGGCAGCAAAAACTCCATTAAAAACAACACTTCCTCATATGAATGTTCACTGTTATTTGCAGCTTGAAAACCATTCACTCACATGAGCATTCGATGTTTCGGACTGCAACTAGAGATGCATATATATTGTAATGGTATTTCTCTGCTGAATAATGTCGAATCTCTATTGAAAATCTTGCAAAGATATAAAAGAGTGAGGCATCTTGAATCTGCAAATCATTTGTTGGTCCATTCAGTATTATGATGTGCTCATTTCTTTTTTAATGTTTTGCTTTATTTTCTGAGACTCCAGTGATAATATACTATTTATCTTCCAACTCTGAAAAACTGCAGGGTTGGCAGTAGAAACTGGAGTGGTTTATTTTCTAAAATAACAAAATGTTTACTTTCCTTGTGTTAAAAAAAGAAAAGCAGACGCTGCTGAAAAAGCCTTGGCAATGCACGTAACTGGATGTCTTGCTTATAAAATAAGAAACATTTATGCTATTTCAAGATTTGACTGATTTCATGAGCCAAATATTTAAACTTGGGAGAGCTGTAAATACAGAGAAACAGTCTTAGCAAGAAGTTAACACCCCTTGACCTCATGGATTATTTAACTTTCATCAGCTAGTAAGTCCCTCAAGATCACAAAACTCCACACCCTCCTTCAAAGGCCTACTTAAAACATACCTCTTCACCAACCATCTATGCACCTGTAATTGACCCCCTAAAGCCTCGTCCACCTATTTCTATACCCCATCTGTCCTGGACAACACAAACAATACCATCTAGCTATACCTATCCATGTGTGAGGAATAACCTATATATGAGTATATGTACGCGTGTGTATGTGTATATATGTATGCATGTGTGTGTGTATATAGATTATATATATGTGTGTGTGTGTATATATATATATATATATATATATATATATATATATATATATATATATATATATATATATATGTATATATATATATATATATATATATATATATATATATATATATATATATATAGTGTGTGTGTGTGTGTGTGTGTGTGTGTGTGTGTGTATCATGTATGTGTATGCATATATATGTATGTATACTCTTGCATGTATATTTGCTTGAATGTATATATGGAAAACTTAAACATTCATATACTCTTATTCAACTGTGAAATATCTTGCAATGCTCTACCAGGTTCTTATCTACTCTCATTGTATATTCTGTACACTTGTATTTTTAACCAAAAGAGGGAATATCCTCTTATTGTATACTAACAGCTGTAAAGTCTACCATCTGTATGCTATTACTCTGTAATGTCTCTCTTGTAAATTTTTCTTCTCTTTGTAAACTTATGGAGTTTTTCTGCCCAGGACTCCCCTGAAAATGGACACTTGTTGTCCAGTCGGACTATCCTGGCAAATAAATGTTAAATAAATAAAATTGTAAATGGTCATAAGAGGAACAGTCTACATGGAAATGAATGTACATTTTTTAAAGACTTAACATAATTCCATATCAAATGAGTACAGACATTAACTTTTTCCAGCAGGTTTTATGCCTTGCTGTATTGTTTATAATTAACAGGATAAGTTCTGGTTTTCTGAATGTTACACAGCTATACATAAGTGAACTCTTTGATTATAGCTTATGATTATAAGCTTTCAAGATAGTTTCATAATAATTTTTAATGACTTCTGCATTTTATTTATGGAGCACTGGCTGAAAGGAAGCATTTTATATATATTTTACCTATCACATTAGTTAAATATGTTCCTTTAAAAATTCAGTATCTATACTGACTTAGACATCTATATGCTAAAAGCAGAGAATCTATGATGTGTTATTGTTTTGCTTATATAGAAAGTTTCAAAATGATTCCTTTCTCTGGTACTTTTTTCTGTGCTTTATCTTTTCTTCTTCTTCATTTATAAATTATCCTGTCCTTGTGTTGCCTTCTAAAAATACCCATTCAAGATTCCTCTGATTTCATCTGATCTTCATTCTTCCATGTACTACAATGGACATTTATCTATTGGACACCCTAGTAAAATATCTATTATTCCACCATGTAATTCAGGACTACTAAAGCACCTGGTGAAACTTTAATAAATAGTAATAACATTAAGATCACAAATGTAGCAGTTGCCATTTTCAGCCTTCAGGCTATTTATGTTTTACCTCTGGCACTCTGCAACTGTAAACAAATGGTACCCTAACAAGATCTGTATCCAATTATCTCCATAGCTTATGAAAGCAATAAACAATTCTTATTTTTAAGCATGATACAATGCAACCAAATAGCTTAGAACATGGCTTTCAAAACTAAGTAAAAAAAAAATCAGTCACTCAGAACTCCCCACAGGTAAATTAATATTCAGGGAGAGCCAGCGCAAGATGAAAGCACTCCTAACAAGTGTGTGTGTGTGTGTGTGTGTGTGTGTGTGTGTGTGTGTGTGTGTGTGGCAAGGGATGAATGTGTATGGGGGGTATGCAAATGTGTGTGTGTGTGTGTGTGTGTGTGTGTGTGTGTGTGTGTGTGTGTGTGTGTGTGTGTGTGTGTGTGTGTGTGTGTGTGTGTGTGTGTGTGTGTGTGGCAAGGGATGAATGTGTATGGGGGTATGCAAATGTGTGTGTGTGTGTGTGTGTGTGTGTGTGTGTGTGTGTGTGTGTGTGTGTGTGTGTGTGTGTGTGTGTGTATGGTATGCATTATCTCTGTGGGGCAGTCTGTGAATGTGTGTGGGTGTGTGTGTGGGGGGTGTCTGTCTGTGTGGAGTATAAGGTTGCATGAATCAAGCAATGAAGGGAGATGGCGCCACATATGCAACTAAAATGTCATATTTTTTTATTTCTTGAAATGCAACTTGTTAAAAGGGATTGTGGAAGAGAAACTATTTGATATCAAGGTCATAGTCTTTATATTTATTTGAATGATAAAAAATAAAAATAATCAAAAACATGCCCATAAGTACTTCATCTTCTAAACACAATAATGCCCTCCAAATGGCTGTTACTTGTGAGGAAGCCCTCTGTCATTGTTATTGGGTGTGCAAGCACTCCTAGATAGCCCATTTTTTCCATATAACTTTAACCCCATTAGGCATTATTGCCTGCTTAGAAAATGGGTGAGCATGAAACACAGTACCCTGTTGGAGAGCAGCTGTATATGATATAGGAGAAGAGCCTGGTATCAAGCCGCTGGCTTCATGGTTGCATACTAACCTTCCATGAAGCATGGGCTGAGAGGAAAAGGAAATGGCTTGCTTACACTTGTTAAATGTTAGCTGTTTAATGAGTGTAAAAAGTAAATATAAAAGAAACTAAAATAAATATGTCAGATAAAAGTAAATGCAACACAGTTACAGTGATTTGCCAGTTTGTATTCCCTTTGCTATACATGGTTTTGAGCATGGGAAAAATAAATGCAGTTATGATCTGTGAGAGCTAGAAGAAGAGGGAGACTCTGTGTGTGTGTGTGTGTGTGTGTGTGTGTGTGTGTGTGTGTGTGTGTGTGTGTGTGTGTGTGTGTGTGTGTGTGTGTGTGTGTGTGTGCGTGTGTGTGCGTGTGTGTGCGTGTGTGTGTGTGTGTGTGTGTGTGTGTGTGTGTGTGTGTGTGTGTGTGTGTGTGTGTTTGTCTGTGAATATGTGTGTGTCTGCAGACATTATTAAATACTTACATAATGTATATTTTGAGTGATAAAATATGTCCTCCAACAACAATTGCATAGCTTATAGCAACTATGAAACATTAAGCAGAGGAATCATTTTACATCAAAAATATTTAAAAAGTATATACTGATGATAACACAAATACAAAACAATTTAACAGACACCATTTTCTAAGCACAACAGTACTCTGCAGTATGGGTATCATATGGGAAATAATGGAACTTTCAGTGGTGGAAAGGGCATCTGCCTGTGCCATCATGCATCACAAAACCACTGTCTGGTCCTTTATTTCCCCAATAATGCTCACCCTGGGGAACATTAATGCTTGCTTAGAGAATGAGCAAACTGTACATCAACAACCTGATTGGAGAACGAACATTCTCCAGCAAGGTATTAATGTACAAGTAATTTCCGCTGACAAACGAGTCTGCCACTTCATAGCAGGGTATCAAGCTGTCTTTGAGCTCAGACTGCAAAAAAAATAATGGCCACCATTGTTTTACACTTGCTAAGCAGTGGTTCTGCTGTTTAGTGAGCGTAAAACGTAAAACAAAAAAAGGGAGAGAGAGAGAGCATGTGTGTGTGTGTGTGTGTGTGTGTGTGTGTGTGTGTGTGTGTGTGTGTGTGTGTGTATGTGTGTGTGTGTGTGTGTGTGTGTGAGAGACAGACAGAAAGAGATCGAGAGAGAGAGAAAGAGAGAGTGATTTTGTGTAACTGAATGTATTTATGAATGTAGAGGAGACTGTGTGTGTGTGTGTGTGTGTGTGTGTGTGTGTGTGTGTGTGTGTGTGTATGTGTGTGTGTGTGTGTGTGTGTGAGAGACAGACAGAAAGAGATCGAGAGAGAGAAAGAGAGTGATTTTGTGTAACTGAATGTATTTATGAATGTAGAGGAGACTGTGTGTGTGTGTGTGTGTGTGTGTGTGTGTGTGTGTGTGTGTGTGTGTGTGTGTGTGTGTGTGTGTGTGTGTGTGTATGTGAAAGAGAGAGATCAAGAGAGTGATAACAATCTTGTGTGAGTGAGTGTGTGTATGAAAGCAGAAGTAAACTGTGTGTGTGAGAGAGATTGAGAGAGAGTGAGAGCAGTCTTGTGTGAGTGAGTGCTTGTATAAAAACAGAGGAGCCTGTATGTGTGAAAGACTGACAGTGACAGCGATCTTGTGTAAGTGAGTGAGTGTGTGTATGAAAGCAGAGGTGACTGTGTGCGTGTGTGTATATGTATGTGTGTGAAAGCTGAATAGATTATGTATGTGTGTATGAGAAGGAGAATGGGCTCTATGTAAAATTGTTGTGGTTTACTTGGTTATTATTTTTTAAGCAATATATTATTTTTTTTATATATGTTTGATGTAAAATGTTTCCTCCCAACACCATTAACTTATACTACAGCAAGTTTGAAATATTAGGTGGAGGAACTATTTTACATTAAAAATATATAAAAAAATAGTAGTTAAAAAATTAAATAAGCAATTAAAACACAACAATTTTACAGAGACCCCTTTCTCTAAGCACAATAATGCCCTCCAGGGTGTGTGTTAATGCGTAATTATACAATGCCTACTCTAAAACGTGCATGCTGATTGGCCAGCCCAACCAGCGTGCCCGTTGTAAATCCCTCAATATACTAACGGAAAAAGGTCCGGTCACCCGGACTTTTTCCGTTAGTATAAAACACTGTCTCGCTATGTTAAAAGAGTTTAACATAGCGACACAGATTTAAAAAAAGCAATGGAGATCTCCGTTGCTTTTTTTAAAGCTGTCTCGCTATGTTAAGCTCCTTTAACATAGCGACACAGTGTGTAAAAAGCAACGGAGATCTTGCGATCTCCGTTGCTTTTTTTTAAACCTGTCTCGCTATGTTAAATGAGTTTAACATAGCGAGGCAGCTTTAAAATAAGCAACGGAGATCTCCGTTGCTTATTTTAAAGCTGTCTCGATGTTAAACCCATTTAACATAGCGAACAAAGCAACGGAGATCTTGCGTTCTCCGTTGCTTTTGCCCACAGCTCTGATGTACTGTGTAGGCATGCAGTACATCAGAACTGCATGAACACCAGACAGCCGCGGAAGGGCAGCAAAGAGCATTATACAATGCCATTATTTAAGAAAAGTAATTATTTCTTTTCTTAAATAATGTCATTATAATAGCAATAACCACTTCTGGGTGTGGGTAATGCTGGATTTACCCACGGTTGTCTTTGTTTGGTCCCTTGGGCTTCGCCCTCGGGACCAAACCATGCCAACCGTGGGTAAATCCAGCATTACCCACACCCAGGCATGGGTTATTGCTATATTAACATCCTTCCAGGGGTGTAGAGCCCCTCTGCCATGTTAATTACACATTAACACACACCCTGTCAGGCATTATTGCTTGCTTAAATAGTGAGTTATTCATGAAATACTTCCTGTGATGAATTTTTCTGCTACACTTAAACATTCCTTTTATTGACTCCTTATTTGCCCAAATGGGGCAATCGTTTATATTTCTTCTCATACCATAACTCAGATAATACTTTCTCTTTCTCACTTTCTTCCATTTGACTGGACAATAGATTTTATGTTATTAATGACTAGTAAATAGGACTTTCAATGTTGCAGAATTATTTCCTTTACTCACATTAGCTTATTTTGGTTTAATTGAAGAATAGCATTAATTTTAAAGGTGATTCATGGACTATCTTTTAAACTTGAGTAATGACTTTCTTTGGTAATGACTGGACAACAGCATCTGCATTAACAGTGGTTGGTGGATTGGATTTTAACTTTTTGTGCAACAATTTTTTTTTCCATCGAATTTAGCCAATGGTTGCATATTCTGAAGCATTAGTTCAACTTATTACTACTTGATTTGTTGGAATATAATTAAATTATTTTCCAGCTCACTTGGAAATGTCTCTTTTTTTATCGTTTGATAAATACAGAAATGTTCCACAGCATTTCCCCAGCTGCCATTCTTAATTGTCATCTACTAGTGTTCAGCTATCATATAATCAGGTGCAAAGAGTACAAGTTATAGGGGAGATAAACATTTACTAGATAACTTGCCCCTATATTTTAGGCGCCATAACTTCATCACCTGCACTCATGGCCAAATCTATGCCAGCAATATTATATGCGTTGCAGAAGAGCTGCATATTCTATGCAGCTCTGGACTGTTTTTCTCTGAAGGCTGCATAGCAAATATAGTGCTGAAGGTCCACCGTACCTGTTAGTTATATTAAAGTGCTCAGTCAAAAACAATGTTTGTTTAATGTTAGTATGGCAGACCTTTAATACATGACAGGTAATGACTTAGGCAACAAGTATACCAGATTTTGATCAGAGTTTAATAAATACAAATGTATTTCTTCAGTCTGATGTTTGCTAAACAAACGAAGATGTTTAAAAATAAGTTCTCAAACTATAGTTTGTTTTGCAAACAATAAGCAAGAACACTTTTTGACATATACATTAATTTTACATTTCTAACGTAAAAGCCAAAGATATGTCAGTAGACAGTTTGTGGATTAAACTTCATAGTTATGCCTTCAATAATTCTAAATAAACATTTTATTCATTCTTTTTTATGTCTCTAAGATAATTCAAGTGTTAATTAGAAAAATTAAAATGGCATTTTATTTACAGAAAAGATCACGTGTTGGCTCTTCAGGAATTTATCATCCCTTCTTTTTATAACCATACTGTTAAATACATTGTCAGTGAGTTAAAAAAGTAAACAGGCATACAGGATTTCATGATTGTGATGCACTCTGTAGAAGCTGCAGTTATCACAAATCTGTCTGTCTGTCTATCTATTATTAGTTTATGGTTACTTAGCAGTTAAGAATATTATATTGTTATGCATATCCTCCATGAACATACACTATGGTTTCTTGTTATATCACAAAAGATTTAAAAGTTGATGTTTCCTCAGTTTAATGCTTCTCAACCAAATAAAAAGATCAGGAGAGTTTCAAATACCACTTTAACAAATATAGCTTACTCTGAGGCAGTTTTTTATACAACAATTATATTTTTACTGATGTAGTTAATTTTATATGTTATATCTTTGGTATGCCTTTAAAACTTTGAAAGACAAGATTCTGAGGAAGTAAAGCATAAAACACAAATGCTTGTAATTCTGTAAGGGTAAAATCTCTATCTGCATGCATTTTGTTGATGGGGGACAAGTCCCCTGGACTTCTATGTGGGAAAAAACACCTCACACATCAAGAACCTATATATACCAGTTCCATGGATACACAGATAAGAAAGGTTTAATCTCCCCAAAGGAAGGAATCATTGCCACCACACACTTAGAAATCACTCTAGTACTGATTTCATATGGATAATACTAATTGAGGGTTCTGTTTCTTGACATGTTATGATTTGAATTATTGAGGTACAACCATTTTGATGTCAGCCATCTGTTGATATATTTTATTAATGACTGGTAATTTCCCAAGTAGTAAAAGTTAACTTTCATCATTTAAATTTCATGTATTAAAAATACATTTGCTTTTGTGAATGTTGTACAATGATTTCCTGGAGAATTTTGTCTTTAACATCTTCTGTTCACACAGTATCTGATTGTTAATAGCTAGCACTGTTATTCCAAATGGAATGTAAGAAAGTCAGTATTTGCATGATTTCTTAATTCCCATCATGAAAACACCAGTGAATGTCAATTAAGTATGTCCAACAGGAAGTGGTATAGAGTGAAATACCTCATGTCCCATTAAACTCTTGCACTATGCCATTACTGAATGAATATTATTAAACTATACTGTTTTCTTTGTCAGACATGCATTAATAAGTCTAGAAAAAGTACTGATTTACTGATTGATGTATGCTTGTGCATGTTCATGCATGTTTGTAGTTTCATTGTTTATTTAACTTAACCAACAATAATCACTGATGAAGGCTTATGATTGAAGCTGAGGTTATGGCAGTGCCGACATTGTTACCTTTAGAACTGTGAAAATATCAGCCAGAAGTATCACTTTGATACATGCCTAAATAGTAAACAGAACTCATAACACAGAAATTTAGGTTTGCAAATTTTTGCCTTGGTGAAAAGGGAATATTCTTAATATAGCAGTTGGTATAGCTCCAGTTAATGTTAATGTATATACTCCATTAGGGTGTCTTAAGGATTTTGACAAAAATGTAATAATTATGCATGAGGAAGGGTTGGTAAGGTAGGGGCCATGTTCCAGAAACTGGTGCAGAAGAAAAGAAACCAAGAGTTGCAAACCCTTGTAATGCAGTCAGATTGCTATGTATGTTACTACTCATCATGTCTGTGAATACACACACGTTTTAAAGGAAGAAGTAAGTCAGCTGCAGTGATAAAGGTGCCAAAGATATGACAGAGGAATAAGAAAAGTACCTGATAAAGAGTTGTGATGTCCCTAACAACAGCTTGTTTGTGAAACATTTCAAGCTGTCAAATCTAATTAAGAAGTCATCTCTGTGCTAGACATGAAAAACTATCCTCTGTGTGGCTCAGAGACTAGATTGCCTTAATAGTGTACTGAGATCAGCAAGTGGAAATAACTTACAATTTTTGGTAGGCGGAAACAGCACTGTGGAGAGATGCTTAGGGACACATAGCAAAAGCAGTCACTGTGAGCTGAGGGATAAGCATATTGGAATCTTTACTTTGCCTATCATTTTTTTTTTCAATTTGTCTGTAAGTAGAGTGACTGGGGCACAGAGGTTGGGAGTCTGCCCCAAAAGAACTAATAGGTTTATAGCTTCATAGCTTCAGAGGTAGTTATTAGGCTATAGGGGTGTCTATCAATCTGGTAATTTTCAGTGATGATTATATTTTTTTCACATAGAGTTTTAGTCCATAGCTCCAGCACCAGTTATTTGTATGTCTCAGGCCTTCATAAAGGGTATCTGTGCCTTTAGGAGATTCAGTAACTATACTTAGTTTGTAGTTAATTGAAAACTTGGTTAGACAGAGGCCCTTGATGTTTGCCTTGGAGAAGTATATTCCAAAAAGGAGAGGTCACAGCATTAATCCCTGAGGGACTCTGCAGGTGACTGGCCTCTTTGTGGAGGCCTAATACTTATGAGGCAGGCAGTAATTGGGGAGAGATCTCACCCATCACCAATATATATATATATATATATATATATATATATATATATATATATATAGTTTACACTCATATATTTGATTATGAAGCTGGTAGACTACTGGCTTTCAAGAAGTTTGATTACATTTTAAAAATAAAAACATATTTGAATAAAAAAAAGAAGTTTGATTACATTAGACCTATGTTTTTATATATGCTTTCTTTACAAAATGGAACTTACAATCTAATAACCAAAAATGATGGACAAATAAATAACAAGAATTTATTAAAAAAACAATAAAAGCATTCAGTAAGCACTTTCATCTATCACAAGACTTCTTCAGATTGTACGATTCAAAAAACACCACATCATTTTATGCAGCCACTGATGAAGAATTCTCCCATCAATTAAATAATTAAACAATTAATTAACTCTTACCTCCATTAATATCTAAGCTTTCTTCTTTTTAAATAAATCTTAAAATTTTCTTTGTCATTTAGTCTCGGGGGATTGCTGTCATCTAATCATAGTTGCTAACAACATTTCCTCCAGTCTATTTTTCTTCTGCATCTAGCCTAGTTAAAATCAGATACATAATCTAACACTAAAAACTTTGGGGAACCCTTACATTTAGTGCTAGAATAATGTTTACCCCATGCATTATTATTTGCTCAGCCTGCCATGCCTATTTTCTGGGCAGGATGACTAGAGAGTTAAGCTGCAGGATATATGAGCATTTATATGTTATCAATATTGAATATGTTAATAATGCATGGGGTAAACATTATTCTAGCACTAAATGTAAGGGTTCCCCAAAATTTTTAGTTTTAGATTATGTATCTGATGTTTTAACTAAGCTAGATGCAAATAAGAATTAGACTGGAGGGAATATTGTGGCAAATGAGCTTAGGTGCCAGCAATCCCTTAGGCTAAATGACAAAGAAAATTTTAAGATTTACTTAAAAAGAAAGCTTACGCATTAATGCAGGTAAGAGTTAATTATTTGTTTATGTGAAGATTGGGTGAAGTTAGATGAAGGCTGTCAGCCTAGCCAGATAGAATTTTGGAGATAATTCTGTCATCTGTAAATATTAATGTAAACCACAGGCTTGTTGTCTTAAATGGTAAAAATAGTGTTACATTTGGAACTGGAAAATAATGCAACAGCAGTGCACTCTACTGACCAAGTAAAGCATGTTGTAATCCTTTGATGTTAGGACTTGGAGCCAGTGAGTCTAGAGTGAGGCATCCTGCCTATTGTTTTAAGGCCAGAGTTAATGGCCATAATTTGCATACATAAATGTCCTTTATTGCTCTGGTTTCTGCCCAGAGGTGAAGAAGGTAAATGTAGTTTCTGTTAGCCTGGGAACCCAGGGAAGTGTGAAGAATGATGTAATATGAACCAGGAGTGTGATTTTAAAAATAAAGAGAATCAGAGAGCATTAACCATTTTTGTCTTGACCATCCAACTCACCAGCACTGTCTTGCTCTATATGTAAGTTTATCTTATACTTGTGTTTTCTCTTAGAAAGAGCTAGAAACTAGAAAGATTAGACAAAGGGCAGGATTCACGAAGGCTTGCACGAAGTATAAGAGACGTGTAACACTCCATGCAAGCCTCGCGATCCAGGAACAGCCCTAAACTCCGTGTAAGAGACCAGCTAAAACATCTCTTACACGGACTGGGCGTGGACATGCTAAATACCTCACTTGCAGCCAAAATGTATGCAAATGAGGTATATTAGCGATCCACGAAGCAGAAACCAGCCCGTGTAAGAGACGTTTTAGCTGCAGAAATGTACTCAGTTGACAACTGAGTACGTTTCTGCAAATTTCACAATGGAGCCATGTCAGCTCCAAATAAAGGGTGCATATGTGTCAGGCAGCATGCCAATGGCCAAATATGTGGCCATTGGCAAGGTAACCCGATGCAAAAATAATTAAAATATCATTTTTTTTTTCTGTGATTGCCGATGTTTAAACCCAGCGCAGCCCCACGCAAATGGGCTGCGCTGTATAAAACATAAAATTGAAGGTTATAAACCTACAAATGTGGGTTTTATGCAATACATGGAATGACAATGCAGGGACCAGCAGACCAAAAACAACATGGCCACCGTGTAGTGGTTGCTAAGGGGGGAAGCTGAGTGTAAGAAATGTAACTAAGCATTAGTAGGCAATCTCATGTAAATGAGGGTTAGGATACTGAATCTCACAGTCACATAGCAAATGAGCACAGTCTGAGTAGTGTAAGAGATACATATGGGGGAATAATAGAGTAGAAGATAGGTGACATCACAGGGGGAATGGTAGAAAGAAATGCAGTTCATTGGAGGTCAGTGTAACATGACAGATGACAGACACAGATCAGGGAAAGAGGAGTGCTACAAGATAAGTGTGGGAAAGTCAAGAAATGGAAGGTGTACACTGTTACTTACACTAAAGTTTCTTGCTGGGCGTGCATGCGCACGTGTGCATGCCATGAAGCGTGAGTAGGGCAGTGTGCGCGCGTGTAAGGCAGACTGAGCATGTGGGAGCATGTTGGTAGATGTTTAACACTGTTTGCACTGGTGTGCACGTGTGTAGGGCAGGCTGAGCATGTAGGAGGCTGTTGGCAGACTTGTAACACATTTTGCGCGGGTGTGTGCGCGTTTTAACCCTAATAAGTAGATTCTGAACCGTGTAAGCACGTGTGCGCGCATGTAAGCCACTGTGAGCGTGTTTCTGCTGGTATGCATGTTGCTCCCCCCTGAGGAAACAGAAAGGAAAAAGGAAGCAACAGAATTAGTAGGAAGCTAGCAGGGAATACTGCTGAAGCTAGCAGGTGAAAACAATTAGAAGCAGGCAATTACACAGGCAGAATAGTAGCCCAGCCCAGCACTTAAAACTCTGCAAACAGTAGTGCAGGATGTTTCTCTTAAGAGACACTGCAAGACAGGAATAAGCTAATAGAAGTGAAAACTGAAAAAGCTTCACTCAGAGCAGAAATGTTAGGGGCTGCCATAGCTGTCATAATGAGACATAGGCGACTTGCTGAGGGTGGTGACAATGCAGATGGTGCCAGACAACCCACAGTGAGGAGGCAGAGAAGAGTGTACAGGCCCAGGGTCACCTACCACAGGTTACATGAGCTGGAGACAGTTGAGCGCTATAGAGTGGACAGAGAGCTCCTGCAGCAAATAGTTGAGCTGTGCAGGCCACGCCTCACACACAGAACCAACAGAGGGGAACCCATCCCAGTGGAAACCAAGGTATGTGTTGGCCTAAGAATACTAGCAACAGGTATCTTCCAGAGACCAACTGGTGATATGATGGGGATATCACAGGCATCAGCCTCCAGGGTACTGCACCAGTTCCTGGATGCCATGTCAGCACATGTCGGTGATCATGTATATTTCCCCAATGCCCGTGAGGTATTGGCCAGCAATATGCGTCTCTTCCAGCAAATAGCGGAATACCCTGAGGTAGTGGGTGCAATAGACTGCACGTACATATGCATCAAAGCACCAGCCGGTGAGCGGGGTAGGGCCTACATTAACCGCAAGGGCTTCCCCTCCATCAACTGCCAGGTCATGTGTGATGCCCAAGGCATAATAATGAATGTGTGTGCTGGCTGCCCTGGGAGTTACCATGAATACCACATCTGGCATTTGACGCAGCTGCACCAGACATTTGCCAATGGGGACATCCCACACGGACACCTAGTGGGGGATGCAGGTTATGCACTGGAGCCGTGGCTGATGACACCCATCAGAAACGCACACACACCTGAACAGGAACGCCATAATGAGGCACATGCACAAACACGTAATGTAATAGAGCGTGTGTTTGGGCTGCTCAAGTCACGGTTCCAGTGTCTGGACACATCTGGTGGAGCCTTGCAGTACACACCAACTACATGTACCCAAATTGTCATGGTATGTGCTATGCTACATAATATGATCTTGCGAAAACAGCTGCAGCAGGACCAGCATAGGGCTGGGCCAAACAGCCCCCCACCATTGCCAAGGCCATCACAGGCAGAGCGTGACTCGAAGGAGGAACAACCTGAGCTTGCCCCAGTAGGCAGAAGGAGGCGTGCCCAGTATGCCCTGGCCTTGGCAAAGAGGCAACGCATAGCACATACACTGGCTCAGTAGGAACCCTGGGAATGATACCCCCTCTGACTCACTCAAATAATAACATGGATGCCTAAAATGACATGACATGCTCACAAACATGTACAGGGAAGTGTAATATGCGCATCCGACTGAGGCAGCCCTGCAGCACCACCTGAGGCATGAATGCCATGTGTTAAGTAATGTAACACCATGTACTATATGCACACCTGAGCACCCTGACTAACATCCACCCTCACCAAGCATGAAGCCACAAAATGACGATGGGATGATCAAGTGCAATAACTGGCTGAAGTAATGCAGTTAGTCAAAGGGGAGCCAATGTGTTTCAGGCTGGGAAGACATGCGGAGCATGACATGATGCACCACCTGCTAGGGTGGAGTGCACCTATCATTCCATGCCCCATGGATACTGGCAAAGGCTGTCAGTACCCACAGCATGCCCTGAATAGGTAAGTCTCAAAACACAAACCCACCTTCATAGGTACCACAAGGGATAGGAACCTAGATGTAATGCTACCCAATGCCAGAAGTCTAAACAGCAAGATGTGTGCAGTGTAAACGCACAGTATGGAGAATGTAGATATCAGTCCTGTAATAGAGAACTGGGTCAAGGCTCACATCAGCACCCTAATACTACCAGGTCACACCTCATACTGTGCTGTACAGCCGCAAAACATGGAACAAGCTACAAAAGGAGGGTGACTAGCAATAAATGTCAAGGATAACCACACCCCCATGTTGGTACCACAACAAGAAGCAGCATGGATTAGCCATGGTCAAATACCAATGGCTAAAACCGCCTCCCAGTATATATCCTGCTGCAGACTACTGTCCTAATACCAGGAACTGCACCTGGCCTATGTTGGAATACATGAATATATCAAGCCCCCCAAACAACATTATATTGCTTGACTGAAAATACCCAGACATACACCGGGAGCATTATAGTAGCACCAACACAGTTGGAGAAAAGTTCCCAGAATCCATAAACCAAAATGCCCAGGAACAACGTACCACTCCCACAAGAGGGGTAAGCATACTGGATGTGATAATCAGCAACATGTGTACTGGATGGCAAGATGAGAAGTGTATTCTTCACTGGTAAGACCAGACCATAGAGTAATCACACTGGATATACACATCCCGACCCCAGTCCATGGCCAGTATACCACAGTGAAAAACATGTGTAAAGCATAGGTTGCACCCCTCCAGACCAATGTGGAATCCATGAAAGGCCTGTGCAAGTGCAGAATATGGGACACACCGCAGAACATGTTATACAGGAATTCCATGAACACAGCCAGGAATGCTTGGAGTATGCAGTCACAAATAACAACAAGACACAATGCCATACACGCAGGCATCTGGCATGCTGGACTCCAGCCATTACCAAACCATGCAAGAGAATGAGGAAGCTACCACATGATAGAGCAAACATAAAAAGGGAAGTAATCACTGATCAGTAGTATGGCAATAACATATGTCCACACATACAATCCACTAAGGCCAGCCACAACAAGTAGAATCTGTGAATCCAGAGGCAATGTGACACCTGTCCCAAGTACACAGACAACCACAACTACCCCCAATAAATACAAATATATGTGATAGATGCAACCATGTATCCAAACCAGAGGCTGAGCTCCCCCAACTCAGTACTGTCAAAACTAGTCAGGAGGAGAAGGTAACCACATATACCACAAACCCAGTCCCACATAGACCTACCACAACTGTAAACCAAACACATAAACACACAAAAAAAATTCCCGGAGGCCCTAATTACAAACAAACCACACCAACAGAAGCCTCCAAAGCAGATCACAAGCAACCACAACCTCCAAACATAGCACATGCAACACATAGTACACAAAGCTGGTGTGCCAAACAGTCACAGGCCAGAAGGAGAAACAACATGCCTGATACAGTTGTAATAGGTGTCTGTATAGGCAGACACACTGCTGTCCCACTCACCAGACTGAACAAGGGAAAGGGTACAGTAAGCTGCCTGTAGGCTGCCACAATATGCCACATAACACAAGTACGCAGGTCACCCCAAAGTAAGCAGAAATATGATGCACTCAATGTCCATGCTGGTGTGAATGACCTGAGATGTACCTCCCTGGGCTACATGAAAAGAGACATGGATGAGCTCTCTGAGTATGTACCCCAGGCCAGTATGACACTGGCTGTGTGCAGCTTCCAACCCTCACCAAGAATGATGCCACAGTACAAACACAGAATGATTATGTTTAAGAGGTGGCACAGTTACAGCTGTCAGTCCAAGAGGGTCTAATGTCTGTCTGCTTGAGATGTTAAGCATGATAAGCCATGCTGCTGTTCCAGGGATGGCTTGCACCTGTTACCCCTGTGCATCTGGATACTGGATAAGGCCTTTGCCACCTCCATAGAGCCGTATGTAGGCAAGGCCAAAAAGACTACCCACCACCCTAGAAAACATAAGTGGTAAGAAACATAAGGGTAATGCTGAACAATGCCAGATATGTAAACTGCAATATGCATGCCCCTGAGGCACTTCCCAGTATGGAGAACATCGATGTCTGTGCAGTGACAGAAGCCTGCTGCAAGCCTAGTGATAGCACACCAGCACTACCAGGTTATACCACATATCATGCGTTATGGCCCCAACACCTGGACCAAAACATCAAAGGAGGGGGAGTATCCATATGCAGCACAGACACCCATACGGCCAGGTAACTGACAATGCACAAAGCAGTGGGGACCACCCATGTGCACCTAAGTGTAGTCAAAACTGCTGTACAGTCTGTAGCATGCGACAGACCACACTCTCACACACAAGAACTCCACCCAGACATCCTGAAGACACTGGACAGTATGAATGTCCCACCAAATACCAGACAAGGTACACACAAATTACCACATAGGTTGCAAACCATTATGTATGCAAGGAGTAATCAGGGACCTAGGGACACAAGTCGACAGTACTCTGTCATGTGACACTCACAATGCCAATGTGGCTAGGAAGATTGTCGATATTGGACATCGTATCATGAAAGGATTCACATCTACATCAACAGAGGTCACTGTGCCGCTGTACTGTTCCCTTATCAGACCCATAATCTAGTATAATGGCTCATATGGGATGTACCTTACGTGACACCTGCAGCGGTTCGGAATACCTCATAGTTACCCCACCAAGAGGATAAAGGGTGTGAAATATATGTCATATGCTGCCTGGGTGTAGACACCCAAGCTGAATGCAGTCACAGACTGCCTACACAGAGGCATTCTATGTCTGTTGTACAAGGCCATGTCCAACACAGGAGTAATGGACATGCTCCACCACAGGAAATCAAAGCCATTGGAGCTGTGAGAGTGACAGATGTCAGCCTCAACACATAATGAAATAGGATGTGCTGGAGGGACAGATACATAACCCAGAGGCTCCCCACACCCAGAAACAGGATCCCAATCCATGTTAGGCAGAGCCCCTCACTGACACCCCTCAACAGGAATATTGCCAAGTGGATGGATGATCGTACATGTATACTGGGGGTCTTCACTGTGTCACGACCAGACAGAGGCACAGTAAAGAAATTCATAAATGGTCATAATAGTCACATAGCAAGGGGCGGTGAAAGACACACACACTCTGGCTAGGCTTACTAATGCCCTAGGGTGGATAGCCTAGTATGAACCCATGAACCTATGAAGATACAAATTGTACAGGACACTAAGGATAATCACAAGGCTTACTTAACTGATGGTAGGAACCATGTTGGGCATCCACAGATATGCTCCAAATCACACAGATATTACAAACAACATACCAAACACACACACATATTGCTAACATACAACCTGACAGGTGCAGTGCAACCCCAGAATGCAAAATATCTATCCCAGCAGACTGCTGGTCCCCTGACATTGCAGATGCTGAGGTAACAGCCATCATCTGCAAAGCAAAACACACAGCAGCAAAGGTATGCGATGGTGTCCTGGGCTGAGGCCAACATGGACTCCAAGAATAATGGAATGCCAAATCACACTACTGCCCAATGTCAGCCCTACCACAGGATATGTACCCAAAGAGCAGTGTACAACAACAGTGGTCCTTCACAACAAAGGTTTTGCCTGAATGGACACTGCAAACTACCACCCCAGGATCCTGATAAGCTTGGTCTGCACAGCTATGGAAAGGATCAGTATGTACCGCAGACATAAAGCTATTGTGGACCTACTGATACTGGACCCTACACAGTGTGGCTGTCGTAACTGCAGATCCTGCCCCTAAACATGTTTGACCCATTTGAAGCAGTCATTAAGGTCATTGATGAGGGCAATGTGGTCCACACAGCGTAGCTGGACCGTGCATATGCTTCTAGACAATACCCTATGAGTTCAGTATGGATATGTTCACCAGCTTAAATATATACCCCTATGTCAGTAGAGGAAGGTGCAAACCAGACCAAGGACAGAACTGACATGGTCAGACATGCTGCATCCATGTCAGACTACAAAGCAGATATGAGTGGCATCCCACAAGGCCTGGTCCTGCCCCCCCCCATTCTGTATATATGTCCCATAGGTATAGGCCAACATGGAAGGACTGTGACTGAACATGTATGCAGAGGAGTACAAACAGCCCACCATATCCGACCCCCAGCTGACACAAGCAACCCACAAAGGGCCACCTACAAACAGACAACTGGAGCCATAGCCATGTCAGCAAGCTAATTGCAGAACTGTGTATAGACAACCACCGTGGATATACAGTAAGTGCCCACAAATGACCACACAGGTGTTAACCCATTACGTACCTAACATGTAATGAGAGACCTGGGGACAAAAGGTGATAGATATCCTGCACTGGACAAACATGTGGCTGTAGTGTTCACATAAACATACTATATACCCACCCAATCATGAAGGTTGTCAGATGTAGATAAGGGGAGGTCACTGTGGCTCTGCAGTCATCCTTAATCAGCGTCACAATTGACTACAATAGCCCCTGTGGGATATACCTCAGCAGACACCTCCATCAACTGTAAAGTCCACGACAGTACCCCACCAGGAGTAGCAAAGAGCATGAACAGATGCCATGTGTTGCCTGAGTAAACAAACTGCAGCCCCACACACTGCCATACTGACCAGCTACAGGCAAGCTGTGCCTGATGTATGAAGTCATGTCCAACCTGGAATCAATGAACATGCTGCACCTTGTACAATCTGAATGGCAGTGAGCTATGCACATGAGAGACCTGAACCCCAGCACTGACATACATAGAACAAGCTGTACAGAATGATCCATAACACAGAAGGCACCCCCGCTCTTCAGTAAACTCCCGGTACAGGTCAGCCAGAGAGTCACCTATCGACACCCCCTCAAGAGGAATCCTGATGAGTGGATGGGAGATGGTAGGCTAACCCTGGGTATCACTGTTATGTCAGAGGTAGACGGAGGCACAGTATACTAACCATGACATATGTCATGGCAAACTCCAGTTACAATGTGTGTCGAAGGAAAACACACCCTGTGACTAGCATCAGAAATGGCCTAGGGAACATCGCTAGTGTTTGCCAATGTCCACCCATGTTGTGGAATACACTACCAATGTTGGATGAGCCTGGTGTAGGTAGTCCATATCTGAACATAATGCAACATGGTCATATGTGCACAACTGGCCCCTACACAGTCTGTTGTGCTCACTATGAAGATGTCAAGCAGTGATAGGACTAAAGCCCAGGATACTGTCCACCACAGTGAAAGTACTGAACCAGTACACTATACGGTACTACAGTGTTAGGTCATTATGAAAGTATGTTGACAACTGTCTGCAAAGTATCCCATGCAATCCCTGTAGGCACAGTATAATCCCTGTTGTGGCAGACACGAAGCAGTTGGCCAGTTAGTACACAACATGACACCCAACACACAACCATAAATGTGAGATATTGTTGAACTTCACACACACCCAAATATGTGGTGGACTTCAGAGTGCAACATATGGAAAGCTCACATTGGGCATGCTCGCACACTTTGATAAATGAGGCATATGTCAGACAACATGCCATGGAAAGGCTGAACTGGGCATGCTCACACACTTAGGCCATATCTCCGTTTAGCAGTTGGCCACACATATCTGGTATTTGTACGTGTCATTCCAGGAACCAACCACAACACAGCAATCTGCCCAGTGCACACAGTAAATGACTACAGAGACATAAGTGATATAGTGGATCGCCGTCATATGCAAACATCTTCCACAGATACACAAGTTGGTCATAGGAACAGGGAATGCTATGGCAATAAAGACCTGCAAACAGTAGAACAGCACAACAAATATTGTGCATCTGACAATTGAACATATGGGTGTAGAGGTCAATACTAGGCTTGTTGCCCTAGGGAATGACAGCTCAGCCAGAGTGTGCTTGGCATCTGCATCCTCAGTACAGTAGGCTACTGTGCCACTGTAAAGTAGGTCACATAAGGCAATGTGTGGGGCTAGTGAGCTGTGCCTCTGTCAAGCAGGGGCACAGTGGAGATCCCAGGGTTTGAATGTGCTAAGCCACAGCCATGTTGTCGGTGTGTGCTGGAAGAGGGTTGCTGAGGATCTCTAACAGTAAGTGGCCATCAATAACAGACTGAAGGGAGCCCTATCTGCATTCTCTGGACAGTTCCACTGTCAACACTGTGTTGTGATGATTATGTGTGAATGAAGTGCCGTGCCGGAACTGTTCACAGATGTTCTCCCTCTGTGGGCTACAGCTCTGCAATGTATTAGCTCAGTCTGTCTGTTGTACGGCTCATATATGGCTGGTGTACACCTGACAGGTGTCTTGTTGTGGAACAGTCATGGGTATATGTGGGATAGCATGATCAATGCAAACTGTACACATGCTCATAGAATGCAATTGTCAAGGATTATGCTGAGTGGCCAGTATAGTGCCCCAGCATGGGTCCTCTGAAGTCGTGCACCCCAGTCTTCACAAGTGTAGAGTCTGCTTGTGCTAAATACAGTTTGTGTGCAGTGACAACCTTGCCTGGGGGTGGAGATGGGATATGGATGTCCAGGGAAAGGTGGGTACGGTCAGATATCAACAATGGTGGTCTACCTCTGGTGTGGAACAGTGAGTACCCATGTTGCAGATGGACAGGTGCAATATGTATTCCCCCATGTGGCTGTGGTGTGTGGTTATGCCATATCACATGGGCCCACAAATTGTAGTGGCTGTAGGGTAAAGTGGTAGAGGCCTGAGTAGTTCTCACACATAATATGCCTGTACCTGATGTTAACAACTGGAATGGTGTATGTGAACACATGCATATCCCGGCACTGTTCCCAGGGAAGCTAAGTGTGTGTCCTGGATGTGGGTGTGGTGTTCTGGACTGGTTGTGTTGTGTGTTACAGGTCCTGTGGTCACAAAGCATGGTATAGAACATAACCTGCCAGTGCGATGTGCATATCTGACCCTGACGTAGGTGGCTGCAAATGCATATATATGCTATCCCCCACCTGACAGGTAGTACTACATGTACATACCTCTGTAGAAATAAAGATGTCAGCACCCTATAAATACTGCAGGTGCAGAACAGTTGCCCACTAATTCAGATAGTGCGCTCTGCTAATGCGTTTCCCTCAAGTGTCATAATATAGTTAGGTAGGGGTTTGAATCCTGCAAATGCTCGGTGTGAGGGAAATGTCCCTTTTGGCAACTGGGAAAACACACTACAGGATGCACATTCCCCTTTCTAAACACTGATGATGTCAGCACCCTATAAGTACAGCAGGAGAAGGGAAACCTCCCAGTTATGTGAATAGCGTGCTCCGCTAATGCATCTGTCTCGAGTGTCATAACATAGTTAGGTAGGGGTTTGAATCCTGCAAATGCTCATTGTGTGTAGAGGGGGTTAGTGTGTGTGCAAGTCTGTATGAAAGAAATATTCCTTTTGGCAACTAGGAGAACACACTACAGGATGCACATTCCCCTTTCTAAACACTGATGATGTCAGCACCCTATAAGTATAGCAGGAGAAGAGCAACCTCCCAGTAATGCAAATAGCGCGCTCTGCTAATGCATCCGTTTCGAGTGTCATAACATAGTTAGATAGGGGTTTGAATCCTGCAACTGCCCAGTGTGTGTGGAGGGGGGTTAGTGTGTGTGCAAGTCTGTGTGAAAGAGATGTCCATTTTGGCAACTGTGAAAGCACTCTACAGGATGCACATTCCCCTATCTCAGCACGGATGATGTCAGCACCCTATAAGTACAGCAGGAGAAGAAAAACCTCCCAGTAATTTGAATAGCGTGCTCTGCTAATGCATCTGTCACGTGTGCCATAGCATAGTTAGGTAGGGGTTTGAATCCTGCAAATGCTCAGTGTGTGTGGAGAAAGTTAGTGTGCGTGCAACTCTGTATGAAAGAAATATCCCTTTTGGCAACTAGGAGGACACACTACAGGATGCACATTCCCCTTTCTAAACACTGATGATGTCAGCACCCTATAAGTACAGCAGGAGAAGGGAAACCTCCCAATAATGCGAATAGCACGCTCTGCTAATGCGTCTCTTTCGAGTGTCATAATATAGTTAGGTAGGAGTTTGAAACCTGCAGTTAGCATGTTTGCATGTGGGGAGTTTGTGTGTGTGCAATTCTGTATGACAAACATGTTAGTTTTGGCAATCAGGAGATCACACTACCTGATGCACATTACCCTTTCAAAACACTGATGATGTCAGCACCCTATGAGTACAGCCAGAGAAGAAGAAACATCTAGTAATCCGAATAGTGCGCTTCACTAATGCATCTCTCTCACGTGTCGTGACTTAGTTAGGTGGGGGTATGAATCCTGCAAATGGCAAGTGTGCGTGTGTGTTTGTGTGGGGGTAGTAGGGTGTGTGTAAATGCAAGTGTAAGAGAACAGCTCCTTTTGGCAAATACTACAATACATCAGATGCTGCATATTCCCCCAGTAAACACAGGGGGTATCAGCACAGCCAAACAGGGCTAGTTGGCCAGTAATGCCAATAGTGCGTTCTGCTACTGGGTCTATTACCATTGTCAGAGTACAGATAAGTATGTTTTGGTAACCCACAACTGCCACGTGTGGTTGTGTCACACATTATGACCCTGTGTGGGTCTTTGTGCATAACAATGCATGCCATTGACTAAACCAGCAATGGCATTGCACACATGATGTATGTGTGTGACACATACACATAAATACCTGTGACCTGCAGTAGTTACCATGTCTGACACATGCCTCGAGTGGATAAATGGTATTTGCAATGCATAACAATATGACTGTGTCTTACTGTGCAGGGGCCGCACGCGGTATGTGTCTATACAGTGTGGGTGTATATGGTAAAATACCTACAGCAGGGGATACACATCTGGTCTGGGCCATATAGTCTACATGTAGTCGATGTACAGGTGCTGCATGTTCCCACCTGTTGTGGGAGTGGTAACATGTCATTCCACTGCAGTTCAGTGACCACATGCTGGGAACCCTTCAACTAGTGTGTTGTAGCTACAGTAATGCTCACACACAATGTTTGGCTGGATGCAGTCCAGCCATATGAAGACAGTTCTTGAGACTGTCATATTGCCAGTGTTGTTATGGAGGATAGGTGGTTTTCCTGTGTATGGGAGGGCTGTGTGTGCCAGGGTATGAACCAGATGGCAGTACAACACACTGTTAGCTGCACATGAATAGGCCCTGATGCTTTGTGCTGTGCCAACAACCTGGAGGTGTGTGTATCTGTGGTGCCTTGGGATACCACCCCCCTGTCCATGTGTGTTACATGTGTAGGGGATGACAGGCATGGTATGAGGCATAACCTGGCAGTGATGGGTTGCACCTGTGAGCCATGAATCAGGACTGTGGTACTGCACAGACATTGCAGTTCACCGTGCTGAAGACAGTGTCCAGTGCATGCATCTTGCATTGTACACTGCTGGTGTTGTGTAGCAGCACTGTTAGTGTCCTAACCTGTGTGATACCCGCGGAGGTGGCTATGTAATCCATGTCCTGCAGCATAAGGCAATATGTGTGTATCAAGGAGCTTCGCCAATATACATTGGGCCATGGGTGTCACGTGCAAGCTGCCCCTTGCACATCATTGTGGCTTCCCTAGCATGTAAGCACACATTGACAGCCAGCGGATACCCTATGAATGACATTGGAGACTGAGCAGAATGTAGACATACAACACCCTTCCTACATATAGTGGTAGCATACCTGGTGAGGGTATGTTGGCAACCAAGATCAGGCTCATACTGGCCCGTGCCACATGCTGAGAGATCCCTTCTATGTTCCCTATCATGTAGTCCAGGGAGGTATGTCTCAGGTCATCCATAGTGGCATGGTCAATGACTGAGTCATATGTGTCCATGCCTCTGACTGACCTGTATGCATGTGTTTTGTGGTGGACCATAGTGCCCCTGAGGCATATCACTGTGACCTTCACCATATACAGCCTGTTGAGTGGGACCCCACTGCAGCGCCCAAGACAGGTACCTGACACATCTGTAGCAGGTGTGTTGTGTAGCCCTACAGGCTGTGAGTATGTGGCACACAGGATGTATGTGCCATGTGTGGCATGTGCTCTGTTCTGACGTAACATATGCCTGTGTGCCAGCTGCGGAGGTGTGTGATGCTCAGGCAGGATGCTATTCTGAGTCCCCACGCATGCCCCAGTGTGTTCAGCATGCTGTCAGTGCGTGTCTATGTCTGACTTGTATTGTAGTCACTGTAGTATGACATGCCACCTGACAGGGTATGGCATTACTGGGTTCAGAGAGCTCAGTCCCCAGATTGGCTATGTGGTGGCACCCCACATATGTGTTGTACGTTCCTGGCCAAGGGTGATGGTTGACTGCATACATGTGGTAGCTGTGACATTGCCACATGACTCACATAAACCACAACTGGACCATAGAGGTGATTCACAGGTTACCTTTGCACATGCTACCCTAGTAGTGTGATTGCCATGGTGAGTACCAACACATAGGGCCAATGGGGAACAACATACTGAAGGTATGTATGTGTGGGTGTACTGCTACTGTTTCATAGCACTGGCATATACGACTGCACATGTGGGTAAATGCCAGGTAAGACATGTGCAATGTGTCACAGGCAACGTGCATGCGAACAGGACGGACAGTGACGTTCTGTCATGTGTAAACTTGACATACGTATCGTACACTATGCAGATGTCACTAGGAGTCCACAGAAGCACTGTAACTCTGCATTGCAGATGGAAGCAGTGTTCCAGGGAACCCCAAGCGAACATGCATGCAAACAAAGCTACAGTAAGCAGGGCTGGAAGTAGTTCATTGTACAACAAAGAAGGGGTAACACTAACAGTAAGTAACAGTGCAAATATGTAGGCACTATCAACATGTACCCAGGAATGCACAGCGCAGATGCCCATGGTAGAACTGATATTATGTCATAGTTAATTGTGATTTGGATTACATTGGTACTGCACACATATCAACATGCGCAAACATCCACATTGCATAGTCGTTGTGGGCAACTTGACACCATTACTGTACATGTCCATCATTGCATATCACTACTTGCATTAGCTTCCCCCCTGTGCTACCCATGTATGTGGCTATCTGTTGACATCCTTACCACCGGCATGCAATAATGTGCAGCTGTTACACTTTGGTACGTACTATGGGTGCAGATAACAATTCAGGACAGTCATACGGTTACTGCATCAGGCATGCTGGGATATACACACAGTCATATCAGCACACTGTACTGTTACCAACATGATACTACTAATACACTTCTATGTAGTCACCCTGTGCATCAGCAACGTGCTTACCTGTTCCCACAATGATGTTGGAGATTGCAGGAGGTGGCACAGTGTCATCATATGCACAGGGTGTGAATTAGGTATGCCTGAGTCTGCCACTGATACCACCAATTGACATGTGTGTGTATGTGTGTTGGTGAGGAACAGCAGTACAGGGTGGGGCACTGTTCGTGCAGTGTGTGCATGTATGTGGTAGCCCTAGGTGTTAACATTTTGCATGTGTGTATGCACGCACACAGCTCCACCTCATGGCTGCCATATACAGGGGTTTGTGGACAGCCACAGACTGCATCTGGCAGGTCATACAGATCAGTGTCTGTGGGCATGGACATGGTACCTGTGCCTGGCAGGGGTGCTACGGACCGTATCCAGTACTAAGCCAGACTGGGTACTGTCATCAGAAGCGGGAGTGTGTTGACTGGACACAGGTCCCTGTTGGGACTGTCCAGAGCCACGTGCACGTGGTCTACTGGGGCGTTCCAATGACAGCACAGACCCAGCATTGCTGGGGCTGCTGCTGGCACTATGGGGGCATGCATGGGCCTGTTGTCATCTGCGCCGACTGCCAGCTGCTGCTGTTGCTGGCATATGGCCACGTTGACACCGCAACCGCCCACCATTGCCCTGGCTCATGGACATTGGGTTGTGGAACTGCTGTAATATGTCCCCACAACGTCTGTTTATGACATTGGTGAAATTACGGATAGCATCCGTGATGTCACGCATACTGTCAGTCATGGCTGTGCGACATGCTCTCAGCTCCCTCAGACCCTGTCTGGTGTACCTTTCCATACGCGACTGTGCCTGCATGACAGCCCGAAACATAGCTGAGGTTGACAGACCTCTTTGGGCATGTCTGCCAGAGGCAGTACGCCCACGGATGCTCCCACGAGAACCCATGGGCAACTGTCTGTGTGGTACCATCGCAGGACCCTGCCCATGACTGCTGTGTGGGGAAGCATGTGCCACAGATACCACATTACCCTGGTCAATGCCCACTGTATCCTGTCCATCACCTAGGGACAATGGTGACAAAGGATGTACTGGCAGGATGACTGTGCGCAATGATGGGGTTGACAGCTGTGTACTGTCAATTGGATGACCAATGGCGGACCCTGACACACCTTCCTGTACCATTACACAGATATCATCATTACCAGTACCTGTGACTGCAGGACACCAGAACAGCACCAGAACCTGTGGGAGGAAGACAGGAAACACAGTTTACAGTGTCCACACAATGTTACCAGTGATGCACTTATGCACACATGCACACATGCACACATGGACACATGCATACATGCACACATGGACAAAGGCACACATGCAGACATGCAGACGTGGACACATGCACACATGCACACATGCACACAGGCACACATGCACACATGCACACAGGCACATATGCACACATGCACACATGCACACGTGGACACATGCACACATGCACACATGCACATGTGGACACATGCACACATGCACACATGCACACATGCACACGTGGTCACATGTACACATGCACACATGCACACATGCACATGTGGACACATGCACACATGGACACAGGCACACATGCACACATGCACACGTGGACACAGGCACACATGCACACATGCACACATGCACATGTGGACACAGGCACACATGCACACATGCACACATGCACACATGGACACGTGGACACAGGCACACCTGCACACATGCACACATGCACACATGGACACAGGCACACCTGCACACATGCACACATGCACACCCCGCAGTATACACACGAGCACTACTGAGTTACACTAGTGTTACTAGCACTATCAGGACTATTATAGGTATTGTTAAACACACTCACCAGCATGGATGGCCGGCCTTGCTGTAACCCCAGAGGGACCTGCAGAAATGAGGAGATTAATGTCAGTGGGCACAACTGTGCCATTGATACTGCATATGATACAGTGCAGTAGTACCCCAGTTGCCTTTCACACGTCAGCTGCTGATATTGCCAATATCACACATGCACAATTACATACTATGTTGACAGCTACATACCACGGACACACCTTACACATGCATAAACTAACAGTGTACAGAACAGTCAAGTGTACATATGGCATATTACCTGCACGCTCCATGTCGTGCTGCTGTGTGGATCCAGCCTCCATCATGATGCAGGTGTATTGCTGTTGCTGTTCTAGGGCTGGAGCCACAACACTTAGGAGTAGCCCCTCCAGTCTGGTGAGGGGGGGATGTGTGGCCACCCCACCTCCTGTGGCAACTTGTTGCCTGTGGATATCCGACGCACGCTGATGGACATTTCTGATTAAATCACTGCAGTGATGTCGTACCTGCTTATATGTCCTATTATGCGTGCCAATGTCATTTACCCTACGGACAAGGTCTTGCCACAGTGCAGCCCTCCCCTGCTGATTCTGGCTAGTGCGGGAAAACAGTATGTCATACTCCCGCACCAGGCTCTGGTGTATCTCCTCATCTTCCGCTGCAGAGTAGGTGGGATTACGCTGATGCGCCATCTCCCTGGAAGAGAACACAAACAGGATATCAGCAGACTATGTCAGCAATATATGGCACACATACTATACATGATACTCAAGTGTAGTGATATACTACTACTCCCATATGTTGCATGTGTGTGTCCCATGGTGGATACACAAGTACATGGCCAGATATCAGTGCTCAGCCAACACCTGTGCAACAATACCTGCCACATTCCATACAACATAGTAGCATGCCCCATCGGTCAGCAAACTGCGACAGGTCCAATGCACAACCTCACTCTGGGGGTTCATACCAAGGTACTGTATGTGGAACGCCATCCACTAGTGTGATGTGGACACAAGTTACTCAGCCTGGATATACATATCCCACCACCACCACCAGCACAGTAGACTACTTTGATATGTATGTGATTAGACAGTTATTCACTTGTTAGGACTGAGATGGTATCCATGCAGCCCACTGGGCCAGTGGAAGCCACAACCCACACTGCTGACCCCTTTGCGAATGTTTACCACGGACATCCCACAGATGGCATGGAACTTGCACACACATTTCTAACCCAGACCCTATGCACAAAGGTTAGGCATCCTGTCCAGTGGACCCCAGCCAGAGGCAGATTGTATAACAATAGCAGGAGGCTACTGCAGGACAGACCAGATTCACATTAAGGGAAGGCATCTGTGGTCAGCACTGGTAATACCACGGTCTCTCATAACAACGGCCACGGCCTACTCTGGGAGGGAAATGGCCACAAACACTATAGATAACCACAAGGCCTTCTTCAGTTATGTTACACATATGGACCAAATGCCTCAGATATGCTCTGAGTTAATACACACCTACTTAACATTCACCGAACACACAGATATTGGCAACATTCTTGCAGACAGGTTCGGTGCACGTATCCCCCCTCCTTCTCCCCCACAAGTTGAAATACTTATCACAGCTGTATGTAACCTCCCTATCATCTCACATGTCCAGGTGAGGGCCCTCAGCAAAGCAGAACACACAGCATCACTGTGACCTGATGGTATCCCTGGATGTGTGCTACGTGCACTCCAAGAGGACATACAACCACATATAAGACTGATATTTAACCTTGGCCATACTACAGGATATGTACCTGGACACTGGCATACAGCAACAGTGGTCCCACACCACTAAGGAGGCACCTCTACTGACCCTGGGAACTACCACATCATAAGCATAACCGGCCTGGTCTGCTAAGCTATGGAATTATTCAGTATGGGACGCATATACAGCGATATTGGGTACCTGCAGACACTTGTTCCCGGCCAGTTTGCCTTTGTGATGGGCTGATCCTGCCTTTTGAACCTGGCTGACCTTTCAAAACAGTCACTACAGCCATTGCTGAGGGCAACGCACAGACAACTGCTGCCAGGATCATGGCCTAACACTGACTGACATGTAATGTATAGTCATCCCCTTTTGGTGGAACTACGTACACACAACATATCACATGGACATACCTATAGATACAGACGTATGACACATTTGGGGGGTTCACAGTATGCAGACTATTAACCTGCTACTTTACATTACCTGTGTTTGTCGCAGCTGGTTGTGTTACCACTACTTCTGCTTCCTGCTGCTGCTGGCACGGCTTGCTACTGTCACTGCTGACAGCTTAGACTCAGTGTGTAGCGTGTGTATATATATATTTTTTCTCTCACTCTCTGTCTCTGTCTGTCTCTCTCCCTCTGTCTGCTTCCAGACAGTGCAATGAACGTATTGCATGTGTGGAGTGTTAGTACAGGATGCTTTTGTAGGTATCTGCATAGGTCCATGTGATGGCCTCTGCACCAATTGTAAGCCAGCATTTGCTAATTGCATGCAGCCAGTTGCGTACTGATTGCAGTTCTCACTGTGATTTCAGGACAGTGCTATAAAAGGGTATGTGAGATAGGCGTTGCCCTTTCAGATTGTAAGGGCGGGGACCATGCTGGTATGCTGTGGACACTGTTCTGTGAGTGTAAAGGTTAGTATCTCTCTCATGATTCAGGCTGTGTTGTAGATTCACATTTCTCCATTCTTCTCTCCTGTTCCCTGCAGTAAGTGTGTATGCACAATGACACCTACAACTATATATATATATATATATATATATATATGTAAATATACATACATTTATATATGTACATTAACTGACATTATTACCTACTAGCTACCAACTAGCATGGCTGTTTCTGTTCACACACTACTATTATGGGAATCTACTAGTTTTGACAGTAATTTGAAATGACATGCTTTGTGTACTACACATCCTATATTCCCTTTACATTCATTCCTACTATTACATGATATATTTATTTTAGCACAATGTTCTTGTATAAGAGTCATGGCTTAGTGGTAGGTCATACAGACTACTGTTTCCAAGGTCCTGGGTTCGGGACTGACAGTGGGATTTTATTTTGCTTTTGAACTAACTACAGGACCTGTCAATCAGAGTGACTAAGGCACTTTTAAGCAGTTGTAACCAGGTTAGCACTGGTTTGCGTGGAGCTCACGCATGTGCACTGGCGTTTAGCTCCGCGCACACACGCGCACACCCGCTTACAACCACTTAACAGTGCTTACTCTGGCGCACACCCGCACTATTTTCTTTGAAAGAAATGAAAATGGGGAGACAGGAAAGTGGTGAAAAAGGGGTCACAAAGAGGGTAAGACAGTAGGTAAACAAGCTTGGGATTTGCAGGAGGGATGTAGGTAAGGCCCATAGCTGCCCATTTCTTCATCAGCAACAGCTGTGCATATGTATGTAATTTGGTGTGACATTTGAAACCTTCCACCCCTGAGAGAGGTGTCAGGACAACAATACTACTTGTTGTACAGCCAATTGTAATTGATAGTTTCCATGTCCAGCAGACATGTGTGCGGAATGGGCAGCTATGTATGGGGCATAATTTTTTGTGGGTACAGAGTGCCCTTTTTTTTTTCAGGTGAGAGTGGTATGTCAGGTGAAGGAAGTCGGTATAGCTGGGGAGGTAGGTTGGGTAGGTCAACAGACAAGACAAACAAGATGCATACAGGGGCGGTGTATGACACGTGTGTGGGGGTTACACAATTGACGGGGACGGAGGTTTGGATATCCAGAGCCCATGAGCCCACAGATGGCAACAGTGGAACTGATATCCCCACCCATGGGCAGTTGCCACTGTTCCTTCACTGCCCAGGACAGGGCTGTGCTGGGGGTTGTGTAGGCCGGGCAACAGGCATGCCCGTAAGTTGTGCCACCTGTGCCTCAAGCTGGCATAGGGGCCCAAGAACAGAGTCCCGGATCTCCCTACGCACCACAGTCCGGACACTACGGAGGGTGAGTGGTGGTTCTCCTCCGGCCACACTTGCAGAGGGGGGACGAGCCCCATCCCCTGCAGCGCTTCCACCCACAGGTGGCACAGGGCCACCGGAGGAGGGTCCAGACTGGGCACTAGTGCCAGGTGCACTCGCCAGCTGAGGTGGGAGAGGTGGGTCCGCTGGGACCCACCTTCCCTGTCGTCCTATGTTTTGCATTATGTCATGACAGTTTGGGTTAGTGACATATAATACCATTCACAATTAGTTGTAACAGCATGCATTAGTATTCCCATTAACCAAACACCCAGATATTCACACCATTAAACAGTGAGCATAACACATGCATAATTTGAACAGCAATACACAGTCCAACAACATGCAGGGTTGATTGATGGCAACAGGCCATCAGGTTTGGATGTATGAACAGGGCAGATGCATCAACGGACATGCAAATATTTATGACCCAACAGGACAAATGTCCAGGGGTGTTAATTGTGATTGCACATACCATTTTCACGTGGAATGGGTTATATGTGGTTATAGGGTGGGGTGAAGAAAATAATATTAACACCTTCAAATACCAATACATATGCTGTACATTTCTAATAGCTGCACATATATACACACTACTGTTCTAACTACAGTTTCCTATATGATAACTACTTCAACTTGGTGATAGGACTGTTACTGCTACATCAATATACATTTTATTGTTCTTCATACACATTCATATCTAGCTTTGTTCAGCTACATCATCCTGCTACATTTGCTTTATATAGCTATAGACAACTGTGGATGTTTGGTATATCAGACAATCATACTATCTGCATATTGCAGACTGAGAGCAACATATCCAGATTTTGGGATACACATTCCAGCTGCAGCAACACTTTGAACAGATTTTGCTGTTTGGTTTTGCTTCTCACATGCATTTCATTCTGTACTGACTGCAGTATACTTTATTCAGGGGTTATTACTACTGTATTGCTGGATTCATGACACTTTCTCACACTCTCTCACTTGTTTTCATTTTACTATTCAGGATGGTACTTACTTCTAGGCTTTATTGACATGTTTTACCTGTAGTTATTACAATCCTTTCCAGCAGTCTCACTTTGTCATGTTTCAGTATTTCAACAGGGGTATATTTCACACATGTGATTTGCTCATCTTCTGCAGCTGTACTTTTCAGCCTGCTGCAGGTTGTGTACTATTATATTACAGGTGGGGCATCTTTATTTCAGACATTTTAATTTTTCTGTTTGGATTACAGACTGCAACACACTTTTGTAATCAAGCAATACTTGCAAACACTCTTACACTTGTTACTTGCACATTCTATTACTTAGTGACTACATTGCACTCTTTTGCTAACTGTCATACTTTTATATTTCTTTACAGTTACTGGGAGAGGATTACTGACCTGCCTGGTGGCGCAACCGCACCAGCCTATCGCCATAGGCTCTGCGGTTCGCAGAACGGACACCTGCAGCTGTAATATAAATGAAGTAATATTGGAATACACATCTCCATAATATCAGCTAGTTTAAATTCTTACATACATAATTACATGTAACTTACTCAGTAGTGGGGTGTTGGGCATTTTCCGGGCCTCCTGGATCCAAAGGTTCAATTGGTCCTGCTTGCATCTCTTCAGGTCCGCATGGTGGTGATGAACCTGCTCACCAGTCCTTGGAATCCCTGTGGCACTGGTGAGATCATGAGCCAACCGGTCCCACGCCTCAGCCCTATATGCTCCCCACAGGACCTGGCCCTGCATGAGTTGGGCCTCATGATTGTGGACTAGGAGCCAGACCATGTATCTGGATTCCTCAACGCCCCACCTCTGTGCTCGAAAGCAACTACCCTCACCTACTCCTGTCATTCTGGCTGCAAGTCAGTTCTACAGTCATTTATGCTGTGTATTCCCACCTATGGGGCTTATATAGGCCGTTTTTCCCGCACATATCTGTGATTGGTCATTTTGGAATTGTATCAACTTCACTAAACCTGCTTTGTCATGCTCCACTTTGTATTCATTCCTATATATTTGCTATTACTGCATTCATGGGTACTGCTATCATGGCTTAGTGGTTCAGTACCTTGACTATGGTGTATAGTATCCTGGGTTCGAACTTGGCCACTGCTTTTTATTTTTTATGACTGTCTAGACAAGCTGAGGGGTGTGTCTGTGTAAAGGCAGTTTTGATACGGCTTGCTCAACGTTGCCCGTCGGTTAGCTTGTTGGCGCGGTGCGCAGCTCCGCGCAAACGGGGTACGCTGGTTTAAGCCTCATTTGGCTATCAGCACGCATATTACTCTCAGCTCAGCTAGGGGCACATAGTTTCAGCATGTTAAACCACTGCTCACCTACGGGCACTCATTTTGCACCTGTTAAACCACTGCTCACCTACGGGCACTCATTTTGCACCTGTTAAACCACTGCTCACCTACGGGCAGATGCACTCACCTTGTTAAACTGTAGCTCAGATATAGGCACATCTGGCATCTTTTATTATTTTGTTATCTCACATTTCTTCAAAATAAATGGACTATTTCATTACATTTTACATAAACTATGATTTTATATGTGTACATGTTTGTCAGAGACTTGTTTCGTGCTTATTTTACTAGAAATAAAAATTGGTGTTGTGGGGGCTCGAACCATGAATGCCTGCTCTTCAGCCGACGTCTCTACCGCTACGCTATTGTTTCTTGGCTTACTTTGCATATTTAGTTCTTATATCCTTTTCCACTGACTGCTAACTGTGGCTAAGCTACGCCACGCATAACGAGCACACACGGGCAAACATCTTTACGATTGAAAAAAATATACAACATGTTCATTTATATATTTTATGTTCATAGTCTGTGGGGGCATGTGTTGTGTTGTGTTTATTCACATTTCCATGGCCTCTGTCGTGGGTGTTTACTTTGGGCAATTTTACTCTTCTGGGGGCGTGTCCGCTTGCAGGGCTCGGCCTATGGACACGCCCCCTACTGTCTTCCACGGACCGTGTTAGCCTTAGGTGTGATTCAGCATGCTCTCATGAATATGCAGAGCATGCTGACATCATTCTGTTTAACTGCAGCCTCCGTGTAAGAGTTATAACTCTTACACGGAGGCTTCATGGATCCTGCCCAAAGTGTTTTTTCTGTGATGTCAGAACTATACTACTGAATTATTTTAAGTATTTCTCTGTGATCTCTGAACTCTTAACTAGCAATGTGTAGTAAAAGTATTGTCTTGTGTTTTGACTATTTGTTATTAAATATTTTTAAACCATTTCAACTGTGGCTGTTTTTGTAGAGATAATTTAAGCTCTTTAGAGTACTTGCATGCCTTTGGTAAAATTGTACAAAGCCACTTCAATAGCTTTAGCCCTGGGTTATACTATCAATTGGATAATAATATTGCACAGTAATAATTGGTCACCCTTTTGAGGGCCTTTGAGTAGCTGATAAATATGAGTGGGTGGTTGCAGCTGGTACTACCATATAGTCTGGGAAAAATGGGCACAGCTGGAGAACCTGTGCCAGCCTTCCCCAGGAGTATCTGTGTGGTTGTATAAACTCTTCTCAAAGTGTGTGTGTGTGTGTGTGTGTGTGTGTGTGTGTGTGTGTGTGTGTGTGTGTGTGTGTGTGTGTGTGTGTGTGTGTGTGTGTGTGTGTGTGTGAGCTACTTGGGCAGGGACACGAAGCACTGGCTGGACAGAGAGGGTGCTGGAGGTTTTAGCTTGCCCACTAGGCTGAGATCTGGACCCTATAGCTGTGCCAGTGGGGAGTCTTATTGGGGACCTGGAGGGCAAGGGAGTGACCAGTCCCGACAGACTGTGATCTCTCTGTGCTCTTAAGGGAAATTGCACTTTACTGTGTGTATTTGTTATCCTTTCTTCCTATATGAGACGTCCCTCACTGTTGTTAGTGGTGAGGATTGAGGCTCCTTGATTGCTGGGCCAGGGCACAGGTGTCACATATTAATTGTTTGGCAGTGATGGGATATCAACACCACATATTAATTAGTCGGCAAATACTAATTGGCTTGTAGTGGTGTGGGTAGAGTGAATTCCTGTAGCTGGTGTACAGTGAGCTCTGAAGGTGTTTTGTACTCTAAATCAGCCACGCAGTGAATACTCAGAGTTCAGATCACAATTGTTTTATTTCTTTTGTTAGCTTAGTTAGTTAGGGTGAGCAGGCAGCATGTCAGCAGAGGAGTATGGAAAGCTGACAATAAGCCAGCTGGCGGAGATGTGCCAGGCTAGGGGACTGGTACATGGAAACTTGACTAAGGCAGACCTGATTGCAGGCTTGATTACAGCTGCATCAGAAAACAGCAACCAGGAGGACAATCAGGCTGGCTGGGGAGATATAATACCCTCAGAGAATGGACAGCTCGACCTTTCTACAGAGGACTTAAAAATCCATCTGGAGTTAAAGAGACTTGAGTTGGAGGCCAGGCATTTGGAAATAGAAGCAGCTGAGAGAGTAAGGCATCTAGAGAGTGAGGACAAGGAGAAACTGCGATGTTTGCAGGCTGAGGAGAATGGGAAACTGCTATGCCTGGAAGCTGAACAAAAGGAGAGGCAGAGACAGCATGAGAAGGAGATGTTGACTCTTCACCAGAGTCATTGAGGCAATGGGGAAGGGAGTAAAAGGACCCCAGAAGCACAAAACATCAGTAAATTTCTTCCACAGTTTAAAGAGGAGGATAATTTTGATAGTTTCATTCATATGTTTGAGAGGGTATGCAAACAGTATGGTGTTGACCAAAGGCCCTGGGTACAGTTCCTGACCCCCTTACTCCATGGTAAAGCTGTAACTGTTTTGTCAAAAATGTCTGACGCTGCATGTTTTGATTATACTGCTGTTAAAAATCACTTGTTAGAATTGCTTAAGCTAACATCTGAAACTTATAGGAAAAAGTTTTGTGAGCATAGATGCATGGCAGATGAAAGTGTGTGTGAATATGTTGCTGAACTGAGCACTTATTTCCTTAGGTGGGTGAGTGGATTTCAGGTCACCACTTTTGAAGGGCTGGCAGGCCTTTTGGTGAGGGAACAAGCCCTTAGCACTTTGCCTGAGGACATGAGGATTTGCCTGAGGACATGAGGATCTGGTTAGCTGATAGGCAATGTGCTACTTCAGATGAGTTGAGGAAGAAGAGAGACCTATACCTGGCACACAGGGCAGCCCTGCACAGGAAAGGGACCCCAGTACTGCTCATGGGTCTAAAGTAACCCATGGTGGGCAGCACAGACTGCCCCAACAGAATTTGACAGTAAACCAAAGAAACCGTGTTGGGTAAAACCTCGGTGCAGAAATAAATCCAAATGAAAGGTAAAAAATAAAAAAATGCACCAAGATAACACACAGCAAAACGTTTAATCACAGCAACGTACTTTGCTGTGATTAAACATTTTGCTGTGTGTTATCTTGGTGCAGAATCTGAGAGTAGCAGGGGAAGCCAGTAGTCCATGTTAACATCCAGGAGCTAGGGTTAAATGTTTTGAATGCAACCAGTGGGGCCATGTGGCATACAGGTGTCCATGGAGGCAAGGTGGGGAACAAAAGGTGAGGGAGCCAGTAAGTGGGAAAGACAAAATGCCAATAGTAGGTTGTCTTGGGACAACAAGGGTACCAAACTAGCACCAGAGATTATATCCTATTGTAGTGAATGGCAAAGAGGCCATTGCCAAGAGAGACACAGCCTCTGATATAACCATTGTAAAGCCTGCAATGGTTACAGAGATGCCCCTCAGTAGTGTTAGTAGTGCGGATTGAGGGTCCTTGATTGCTGGGCCAAGGCATGGGCATCACAGTTTAATTATTTAATTTATGTGAGAATTCTTCATCGGTAGATGTATAAAAAAATAATGCTGTGTTTTTGGATTCATTCAGTCTGAAGAAATCTTATGATAAACGAAAGTGCTTACTGAATGGTTTTATTGTTTTTTTTTTTTTAAATAAATTCTTGTTATTTACTTGGTCATTTTCAGTTAATATATATATGCTTCGATTGATTGTTTGATTGATTGATTGATTGATGTGATTATTTTTTGAGATTATTTCTAATGGAAGTTAATGACCATCTTTTTCTGACTGTGGGGGAGAGAGAAAATGTTGCAAGCTGTGTATTGCAATTGTCACATGATATTTCTTTATTGACATTTACTTTTAGCTTTATATTATCTTCTCTGTTGATAGGTCCTCCAGTGATGTATCCCAGATATAGACTTTCCAATAGAACTGAATTAGACATTGTATTATAGACAGGGCAGTGGTCACCTCTAAGTATCTTATAAGAGATAGAATATAACTGTAATTCTTGAAGCCCTCCTGAATTAGTAAAGCCTTTCAATGTTACAAGTTTTTTAGTAAGACACCTTTCCACAATTTTAAGTTGTACTAGGTGCTTTACTTGATGGCTACAAAATGCAGCATTGGTATCAATAATACATTGGATCAGTGAGGTGTAAAGTGATACAATAATCTCATAAGATTGATTAGAGATGCTGTTTACAATTAGATGGGCTACAGAATTATGCTTGGCTTTCAAAGATGCACACTGGTCAATGTTTAAATTGCTGTCACTGTTCATACATCATACATGCATAACATGATTAACATGATTAGGAAGATGTGGGCAAGAGTGTAGGCAACAAGGAATGGCTAGTGCTTGTTTAGGCACCTATGTAACAAAAGCATTTGTAATAGGAATGTGGAGGATGGGGGAAACTTGTGGTGGCCCAGGATAAAGTGAGTTCACATAGGTTCATAGGTGTTTACTAGGCTAACCAGCACAAGGGCCTTTTTAAGCCTAGTCATGCAGCCCAAATCTCTGACAAGTTGTAGTAGCCTTGATAAGTGTAAGCAGATGATTGGGAAATTAAATATTTGCAAGCAGGAGGCTTAGAGATGAACCATTTACAAGTTGCCTATGTCCATTAGAGACATAGGTGCCAAGCTAGGGATGAATTTCCTGTTTTGTGAAATGAATTTCCTGTTCCCCATCCAATTGTCCAAGTTACACTTGAATTGAGTTAGGGAGGAACTCTGCTTCATATGGAAGGGGAACCTGTTCCAGAGACGAGGTAGTCTCTGGGATACATACCTGTCTCTTCAGCAGGTCCTATTTATATTACAGGCAAGGTTTAAATCTTTAGAATGGGTAATTCTGGTGCTGTTTGTTTTGCTGATATGCAGGAGGTCCATCAGAGTGGGTTCTGACAATTCCATGTATGCCAGGCATAGATCTCCCCTCAATAGCTTGTAGGAGACAGAATACAGGGATATAAATAAATAAATAAATAACTCCCAAATGCTAAAGGTGGTCTGTCACAAAAACAGTCAATTTTGGCAGAAAAAAGACAGAAAATCTTACGATCGTACGATCTGAGGAAGACAACAGTCAAAAGCGCTTATCGGATATCTTCAAGGGACAGTTTTGAGCTTTTTTATTTTTCATTTTATTTTCAAGTCGAACTTTTATTCGTATTAAAGGACTACATTTTAATTGGAACACTTGTGGATTTTGTTGATTGGCCAACCTTGGGTGGATTTTCTGTCTTTTTTTCTGCCAGAATACAGGGATAGGGCCTTCAGGTGGTATGCACAGGACATCTTACTTATGCCCTGTATTCTTTTAGTGAGGAATCTCTGTGGGCATTCCATTTGTTGGATAGGCCTCATTAGGTATATACCAAAGAGGGAACTGTACTCAATGATAGGTCTGATGAATGCCAAATACAGAGGAACGATAACTTCCTTGGACCTAGATGCCATACCTTTGATTATAAGTTGCGCAACATAGAATGATTTCCTCACTACTGTAGACACATGATAGTCAAAGGCTAGATTACTGTCTGTGTATGCCCCATGTCTGGACTACTGGGTCAGCACTTAGAGATGTGTTGTCAATATGATAGTTACCTGGGGTGGATGACTTCCCAAAGTATACTACTATGCATTTCTTGGCATTTAGTTTTGGCCCATGGCTCTGACACCAGTTGTTTGTCTGTGTCAGCCCTTCTTGGAAAACATTTGTGTTGCTGTGAGATTCAATGACAGCTCCTAATTTTCAATCATCTGCAAATGTCATCTACCAAAGACCATTAACACTGCTCTTGACTTCAGAGAAGTAAATGCCAAGAAAGAGTGGTCCAATGACTGATCCCTGAGGGACACCACTTGTGACTGGCCTCTTTGCAGAGGTGGAAACACCAATTTTAACTTCCTGGGTCCTATCTCTGAGGAAGTTGGTTATCCACCAGGTGACGTATGGGTTTGTGCCTTACCTCTTGAGTTTGTCAACAATGCCCAAGTGGGGTATTGTGCCAAATACCTAGGCTAACTCAAGGTTGGTAGTGTGAACCATTTTGCCCTCATCCATTGCTTTGGTCACTTTCTCAAAGCAATCTACCAGGATAAGTAGGCATGACCTGCACTTGATGAAACCAAATTGGGTTGGGCCCAGTGTCTGGAGGTTTACTATATCATTATTGATCATTTCCATGATAATTCTTTCCATGGCTTTGTATATGAGACTAATCAGACTTACGGGCCTGTAGTTTCCAAGGTCTGTAGATGGCCCACCTTTGTACAGAGGAATGACTGTTGTTCTTCTTCTCCATTCATGAGGCATGAAATCTATTAGGAGGATACAGTTAAAAATCAATTCCAGAGGGTCCAATAGGCCATGTTTCATACTATTTAGGAGGCATCCTGTGGTATTGTCTGGGCCGACTGATGCAGTGTTCTTGGCCTTAGAAAGACCATTAAGAACCTATTCCCTATTGATAGCAGGGGGAGTTATATTTCATGTATTTCCTGAGGGAAGGTTGAGCAGGCAGAGAAGTAAAGTTAGAGCTGAATTTATCAGCCAGGAGGTTTGCTTTATCTTCTGGCTCTGTATAGATGGCTCCAATTACAATGAACTCTGTACACAATTGTGTTTGCCTTTGAGGTTTTAGGCATAGCTAAAGAATGCCTTGTGGTTGTCCCTGGGCTGGGAGGACAAATTTACCTCAAATTTGACTTTGGTAAACTTTAGTTGTCCTCTAAGTTGTTTGTTTAGTTTGATGAGAGTGCTTTTATCCTGCTGGGTGCTGTACATCCTAATTTATATTGATTTTGTGATTCCATCCATCAGGGTGGCTTGTTTTTTGAATTTGTTCTGTACTTCTTCCTGGTGGGTATAGGTGCCTCTGTGCAACTATTAAAATGTTTGTATAGGGTTTCTGTGAACAGTTCTGCATAGGCATCATTGTTGTCAGGGTTTATGGGGGTTAGAAATTTTACCAGGTTATCATTTAATATCAAGAAGTTAGCCTTAGAATAGTTACAGAATATTCCAAAATTAATTGGGGTTCCAGGTTTTATTTTTACTTCAAAGGAGACCATTTTGTGGTCTGACCAAACCAGGAAAGACATTACAAAATGGTGTGTGCAGCACTCTCCCATATTAGTTAGTACCAGATCCAGTATGGTTGCACCCTTGATTGATGCATTGATAACCTGGGAGTTTGCCTTTACAAAATCCAGGAATCTCTGTGCCTGTACATTTGGTGCTGTATAGGATTCTCAGTTAAATAGTGGGGTAATTAAAGTCACCCATGAATATGGTATTAGGTTGGATGGTGAGTGTTTCCAATAAGTTAAGATACATGGTATGGGGTTCCTGGGTCATAGAGTGGAACCTATAGCTTGCAAGGAAATGGTATTGGATTTTGCCTGTGGTGATCTGAACATGGAGATGCTCAAGTGCTTTGTCCTGTTTGATGAGCCTTGAGGTATATTTATTTTTTATGTAAACTGAAACACCTCCACCTTTAGTCCCTATCTGTGTAGTAGTGGGTCTAAATGTGTGGAAGGCATTGTAAGCTTGCAGTGTTGGTGTGCTCTCCATGGCTTTAAATCATGTCTCAGTGACCCCACAGACATCAGCATTCTCAAGGGTGAAGAGAGCTTCTAGGGGGTGGAGTTTTTTGCTTAGACCCCTAGCATTGAGCAGTAATAGCTTTAGGTTTTCTTGGTTTTGATTTGATATGTCAGACGTAATTCAGCTTGGTATTGCCTAAAAAAGGGACTATGGGAGAAGACAATGTTTTAGCTAATAACTGAAAGCCTAGAGGGGAGAGGCCACCAAAGAAGCACCGTCTGCTGACCATCTCCTTCCCTGCTGACAAATATTACTCCCCCTTAGAATGACACCAGAAATTATTAAATTCATTCATCTTTTGTTCATATTGTGGCATCATCTTTGGAGAAGGTAAAATGCTGCTCAGTGCTCTGGTCATACCAGCCTAGGACATATATTCCAATAGCTCTGTGATGTCTTTCTTCATGTAGTCTAGGAAAGTACACCTCAGGTCATTTAAACCCACATGGAATATGACTGAGTCATACTGGTACTTGTGGTCCAATGACCTGAGTGTATGTGTAATGTGACAGATCCTAGCCCCTGATAAGCAACTGACCGTGACTTTCTCCATACTCATCCTGGTGAGAGGGACATCAGTTTGTCTCACAATGGAGTCTCCAATGACAAGAATGCTGGATTGTGTGGTGACTTGCTTTATGGGCTTAGAAGTAGAGGCTTCATGACATGTGGCTGTATGTATCGATATGAGTGTTGCTTTGAAAGAGTGCACTCGGGGCTGCTGAGGGTATTTGTTATATATACTTCATGTAGGAGGTCTTTGGGGTTTAGGAAGGTTACATTTAAGTGCCTCAGCATATGTGAGTCTATATGTCTGCTTTGAATTGTTTGTGATGGGTGCAGGGTGTGTACTACTAACAACCTTATTGAAATTAGCAGTACTTTTATGTGAGAGCTTTGCCTCCAGTGACATTGTGTCAATACTTCTCTCACATACCATCTCAGCTTGTTTGAGAATTAACTGGTTGTCAGTAAACATGATACAATTTCTACATTGCCTAAGGATACCAATATCCAACAAATTGGTAACAGAGATAGTGGGAAAGCTCATATCAATGGTAACAGTCCCGTTTTATTGATTAGAAAGTTGGAGTGAGAATATAAAGCATGGGACATTTGTCAAGCTACTTAAGCTATTGAAATAAAGATTCAAAGGCGATGCTACCTTTAATAAATACGTTGATAATATGATTGGATTAGCACATGTAAGAGAATGAGAGAGGTGGCTCCTGGGGTAGAAGAAATAAATGGTGGTATCGCTTTTGCTTTTCTTTAGGGGAGGAGTATTTGTGCAACCAGAAGGTGGAGGCAGTTAAAAAGGGGATACAGTGCAGTTTGTCTAAAGCAATTTCAGTGTATGCAGCTTTGATTAACAATATTAACTGAAACTACATTTGTGGAAAGAGACAGAACTTAAAGAAATATTTTCCATGGAAACAAAGTCCCAGTAGTCATATTTCAAGGGACAGGTCTATGACATCTGCAGTTCACTATATAACCAATTCTTACCTCAAATTAGAAGAAATGGAAGCTTCACAGCTGTGCAGTGAATTCAGAGATTTTGGCAATACATTTTATGAAATTGCCTATAATGAAAGGACCTACTTGGCCATATTTCCACAAATGAATGTTATACATTTGTAGGTAAGTACTAGGCTAGCTGCCCTTGCAGGCCATTTTAATCTTAGCCAATTTCCCATTTTGTGCTTGAGTTATCCAATCCCATTTGATATAAAATTGACCTTACCTATCCTATAATAGATAATTACATATTAACCCTAATGAAAATAACTGGAATCATACCACAGATAATTTGAGGGGACCAATGCATGTGATAAAGCATTTAGGGGCTGCCTCTGTCCATTAGCAGTACAGGGGCAGTCCTAGGGTAAATTTTCATTTTCCCATCCATAGATCTAAGTTGTGCTTGAATATGGGCATTATAAATATACTTTATCAATTATAAATTATAAATATAAATATACATTTCTTAAACAAAAAAAAACTCTGAAATCACCAGGTTACTTGCTGCCAAGTACCAGGAAGTATGGCAGTATGGCCAGACTTACACAGGTGACAGGAAGTATAGCAGTATGGCCAGACTTACACAAGTGAACAAGGCAGTTGCTTAGGGTGCCCTTTGATTAGGGTCACATTTCTGATTTTATTTAATTTTTTCCATTTCTTTTATAATAAAAAAATAAAAATAAAAAAGGTAAAAAAGGCAACCCTAACTGAGCGGCCTTCTATACGGGAGGTGCTGATTTCAGCAGTTGCCATATATAGGCAAGGATTAAAAACCTCTGTCAGTCAATTGGTCAAGTCCAGTGTAACTGGCCAATCAAATTTGCAAAGCTGTGTACTACTTATTGTTGATAATTACTGAATGCCTCCGTATATCAAACTGGAAAGAGGATGTTTGTAGCAGCATTGGCGAAGCAAGTTACAGTACAGGGTTAGTTTGGGGGTTTTTTTTGTTTTTTTTTTGTTTGTCTTTTTTTTTCTCTTAAGATCCTGGTAGTCAACTAGATAAAATATTGTACACCTTTCCAGGACCAACTGGTAGCAGATACTCTTTTTGCCCTGCAAATGTGTCTACAGCCAATGATCTCCAAATTCAGAATGTTCCTGTCCCTCTCAGCTATACCTCTCGACAGTCCCTGAATTTGCAGAATGTGCCTGATTTTAGCCTCTTATTTTGGCTCTATCACTTAGAACATTTTTGACTTCTGGTACATTACTGAGAGGAGTAACTCAGTCAAAAATACCAGACATAAGAGTTTCATATTTCTTATTAAAAAATGCATGTTAATACAAAAAATACTGTTCTGTTAACTTTGTAACTGACTTTAAGAGTAATATTTAAAAAAAAAATGCCTCTGATCTTGGACCTTTCTCCTCCCGAGTATGTTTAATTTTCTCCCAGATTTTTGATCAATGAAGTTGAGAACTATGTTTTTGTCTGTGGCTGATTTTGCAGAACATTCCTTGTATTTTGCATTTTGCCTCTCATAAAAATGTTGATTTTTTATGGTAAATTACAAAGGATTGCAGTCAGTCAGTAATGCAGATAGTTTTGCACTACTTATTGCTCAGAAAATGTATGTTGATGTAATACAAAGCCTGCTGTCCTATTGCATTATAAAATGAATTAGTGTAGGGATTACTGAGGACCACGATCAGTTAATAATGCTAGATATTAGAGTTTTATGGTACTTATTGTTCAGAAAAATGTTGCTGATTTCAGTCCCCCCACCCTTTTTGTCTTTGTGTTTGAGTCTTAATTAATTATGTTGACTGCTATTATGTCCATCTGATTGCCTGTATTTTTGGTTTACCCATCATAAAAATTGTGTTTTTTCTGGTAAAACATAGACTTTTGTAGATGCTAATTAATATCAGACATTTTGCTATCCTTCAACAACTGTGGAACAGACAAAGAAATGAGGACATAAGAGCATAAGCCAAAGTAACATCAGTTGCAGAAAAGATCAAAGAGAACAGATTATGGTGGTTCGGGTACATGGACAGAAAAGCAGAAGACAATCTGTTGAAAAAGATTTGGGAAAGACAGGAAGAAGGCAAGAGGAAATGAAGGTGTCCAGCAAAGAGGTGCATGAATTGTGTGAGAGATCTATGACAGCCATGTATAAGTGTTGAAGAAGGCAGGAGTGTGGCACTGAATCAAGAGAGATGGCAACAGTTAATGTGACACCCCAAAGCTGTGTAGAAAATGTGGAAAAGGGGGTTGATGATGATGATCCTTAAACAACTGAATGCCATGTAAACCTGTTCTTCTATCAGTCCTTCAGGTATGTGAGAGCAATATAAGTATGGCAAGACCTATGGGGAACTCAGTAAACTCCTGCTTCTGCCCTCATTCATTTCAACTCATGAACTACCCAACTCCTCAGTAAGACAGAGAGTCATATATCAGATGTAGTATTAACAACTGCTGAGAAGGCCATGACAGGCAAAGAGATGGCAGCATATCTCCCTCTCCTGAAGATTGCATGGCATTACCTCATACCATACAACCTGCAGGCAACACATTGGCTCAGTTCTATGGTCTTTACCTCACAGCTGCAGGATCTGGTGCTCAAGTCTTGACTACAGATCACTGCTTGCATCTAGTTTCCTCATACTCTCAAGAAATAGGGTGATTTAGCTAGCCATCCTTTGTTGGCCAATTTAGTCCCAGTAGGCTAGTGTTCTCTTTTGAGTGGTTTATAAACTACTAAGGGAAATTTGGCTAGGGTATCAGGGAATCTCCCCTACTCTTTATAGTTGCTAGATGGTGCTGGAAGGTTTCTATGGCAGCTAGGAAGAGGCCTAAGGAAAGCGACATAGAAAATGAGAGAAAAGCTACAGAAAGTTTGCAAATGGAAAGTGAGAATTTGGAGTAAAATTAGTTTGTTATGGAGCGTTGGAATGTAAACAAAGATTCCTGTGGGTAGAAGTTACAAATAAGCAGGATTTAGCTGTCTACATGGAGAAGGAAGTAAGAGAGTCTGTTGTAGTGGTACAGATAACAGAACTGGTGTCAGAAGGGCTTGCAGATGGTGTTCTGTTAAAAATAATTGAGTGGGATTATCCAGGTGACATTTCTGTGTTTTCATGGGATGAGATGGCAAATAACATTTTCAGAAGTGCTGAGGATGGTAATATTGAAAAGGAACCAGGTAACGTGGCAGCAGAGAATGCAGCAGTTAAAAACTACATAGCAGTGACAGAAAGTAAAAGAGGAAAGCAGCAGCAAACTGAGGTATCTGGTTTTGTGACAGCAAATAATGCAGTAACTAAAACAAATGCAGCAGTAACAGCAGACAAAAAGGGAGAGCAGCAACCAACTGTAAGCAAAACTGGTTTTAAAAAGAAGAGAAGACCAACTGTGAGAATAAGAACACAAAATGCCACTGAAATAACTAGATATTATGTATGTGACAATTTAACTGTTCTATGTTTTAAAACTTAATAAATGCTGTCTTTTAAACATATTGGGACAGATACTTTTTGTAACTTAATATTTGAAACTGATGGAGTGATGACATTTCTGGTACTGTGTAACAAAAAGGACATTTATCTCTGGAACAATTATTTGTTTTCTGGTATTTACTTAACTGTTATTTTGCAGTTTAGAACTAATGCACTGAAGGAGACAATGTTAAAAAAATGCATGCAGGGTCTGTGTGAAACTGTTGATAATGTTGTAAAAGTTAGATATGACAGAAACGTTAAATGAAGAGAGGAAGCTGTTTTGAAATGTGAAAAAAAAAAGTAAAAAGTATTATTTTTGTGGCTGGTCAGAAAGGGACATTAAGGCATGCTAGCCAGCCTAAATCATGCTTGTTTTGTGGAGACCTTTCTAGTTTAATTAATGATTGTAACAAGATACAATGTAACCAGTGTGGGGGAAAGGATATACAGCAAGAAGGTGTGTGCCAGAATGCAGGTTGTGCAAAAAACAGGGATACTTTTGAATGAGAAAACAGTAAATAATGAAGAAGAAGGGTAACAGGTAGAAAACATACACAAGAAAGGACAACAAGAGACTGGGGCTGAGGGTGAAATAGGTAAAGAAAAAACTGTAGGATAAGAAAAAATATGGAGGGGGAAATGAGGAAAGAGAGTGCTTGCAGAAAGATAAGTCAGGAGAAGGGACTGGCACTAATATTTTTTTGAAGTTCTAGCCAGTGAAGAATCTGATTCTGAAGATCTATGATTATTTGTACATAAACCCATTAAAATATTCATTTGAAGAAAAAGTAAAAACAAGAAAACAAACATTTAAAAATATTTCCCATAAACTTAAAAAGAAGGAATAGCAACAATTATAGAGTACTTTCAGTTAAATATGATCAGTATTATTAACACTATAATCAAAATGAGGATACTGGAGTGGATTGCTAAATGTAATGTGGATGTTATTGTGTTGGGGGACATAAGATTCTTGACAAGTGAAGTAAAACTACAATAGAAAATGTGGGGTGGAAATATAATGTGGAACTTAGTAAGTGATTGTTTTTCTGGAGGGGCTGTGTTATGTAAAAAAAGTGAGAATCCCTACATGCATGATTGGTAAAGATGGCAAGGTTAACTGTTGTGGATATGAGATAGAGAGAACATGTTTATAGAATTATAGCATTATATGCATATATAACTAGCAAGGAAAATAATCAGTTTCATCATATATTAGGTGATTTGGTGGTTAACATGAAAATTATTATTGCAGGAGACTTTAACTGTGATTTAAGGGGGGAAATCTAAAAAGAAAAGTAAAGATGAAAAAATACAGGAAATTATAAAAATGGGTAAAATAGCTTTGTGGAACAAAAGCCATTGGATTTACAGTTGGGGGACACTTGGATCTGAAATTGATTATTTTCTATTATTGGAAGGATTGGGAGTAGCAGATGGTGATATAGCTGTGACAGAATTTTCAAACCATTCAGCAATACAGATGAAGATGATGGAAGGAATGGAGTATATTAAAATAGGAAAGGGAAGGGAATGAAAAGAATAAATGAGAGATTATGGGATGATACTGGAAAGTGGGAAGTATTGCACTTATGGAAGGATCATATAACTATGAAGGACTTCTATAAAAACTCATCTGAGTGATGGACTGAATTTAAAAAGAAGTATGAAAATGCTGGACTGGCAAACAGAATATTTTGTAAGTGTACTGAATGCATTGTCAAAAGAATAGTTTGTTTATGAAAGGTTGTGTTACAGTTGATATGCATTTCAAAGACATGCATCTGACGTGTTTCTCCCTGGGGCTCCACTGAAAATTGGCTTTGTTCCAAGATGAACTTTCCCAGTAAACAAATGATAAATAAATAACTAAATAAATGCAATTAATATGGAAGAAAGATGAGAAGAATGAAATAAAAAATTGGAGACACATCATACTAAGCACAGATTGTAAACTTTTCCTGAGACTCATATGGAGAAGAATGGAAGGAAGAACGAGGGATATTCTGGATGAAAGGATATATGATATAAAAGGTAAGTGATGTCAAGAATTTTTATTGGTTGTGAGAGAAAATGTGGATGATCAAAGTAAAAGGGAGGATGTGAAACTTACAATAGGTGATATTAGCAAGGAATTTGATACACTAGAACACAATGCCTTGTGAGATGATATAGAGAAGTATGGAATACATAATAGGAGTGTGCATGTCACTATATCAAAATAACAGTGTGAAAGTGTTAGTGAATTGCTGGCTGAGTACAGAAATATGCATGAAGTGTGGTGTAATACAAAGGATGTCCCATGAATGAAATATAATTTGCAATGGTAATAAATCTGATAGTGAATGAAGTAACTTATAAAATGAAAGATGCTAAATATGCAATGCGAAAAGTATGGTGATTCCATTAGTTTTGACATATGCAGACAATATAGCTGCAGTTGCTAAGAACAAAATATGGATGAGGGAAGTGTTGGTTTGTCTGAAATGAATGTCTAAAGGAAATGGGAATGACCTTGAATAAAAAAACTTTAGGTTTGGGAGATGGGGTGAAAATGGATGGTGTTTCATTGGTAGGGATAAAATCTGGGAAAAATTATGTAGTTATGATGCAATTGTAGGGTTTGATAAAAGAAAGAAAGAAAAATGTCTTCTGTGGTGAAAGTATAGATTAGCATTCAGGAAAAAGGTTTAGCTGGTGAATTTTGTAACAATGGGAAAAATAGCAAATGTGTCAAATGTTTATATGATTCTAGAAATATATAAAAACATTGAGCAGTTGGTGGTTTCTATCAAATGGGTTTCACAATTAAACCCACTGAAAAGAAATGTGTTGTATGTGACTGAAGATGAAGGGGGATTGGGTTACTAAATCTAGTTGTTTATTTTGCTTCTTTGAACTTGTATGGCGTATTAAAGTTGGTCAAGGAAGAAAAATGAGAAATGAATAGTGATAATGTTTAAAAAGCAGTACAAAATTTTCTGAGAGATGATGAGAATAAGAAAAAGAGAAAAAGAAAATGTAAATGAAGAAATTAAAAATTAGCAAGAAAAAATATTGACATGGAAAATAAGAACAGATGATTTAGAAAAAGACAGACCCCTGGATTTACTAAATTTCCATGCAGGACTAGCTTAGTCCTGCATGGAAGCAGCTGTTTAGGAGCAGGATGGCAGCGCATCATGCATATTAATGAAGGCACGCTGCCTGAGCTCCTAATCTTACATGGAGAGTGTAAGAGTGCAGGGGGCATGTCTGAGAGCAGAGCTTTCAGAATATACATACCCCTGCAATGAAGAACAGCAGAAAGGCCAAAGAAATGAGCGAGACTGCTCATAGGTGTCCACATATCCCCAGCAACATTCCCCCACATGAACAACAGCAATAGTAAATACAAATCAAATAAACAAACCTATTTTTTTATTTTGAATCCATTTAAAGCTGACCGTAGGTGCAGGGGTGTGACCATCGCTTAGCTGCAGTTAATGCAGCTTAAATGGCTGAAGAGGATAACAGGGAAGTTATATGCAAATGAAGCAGTATAGCAATAGTGTGGTGGGCAGAGCATTTGCCTTACGAGCAGGCATTCCCGGTTCAAGTCCCACTGCAACAAATTCCATTTTCCATGGCAAATCACATTATGACCAATATTTTATTTGCATAACCTACTAAATAGCATATATTTGTGAAATGGAGTACTACTTTAAATGCACATGTGAGGTGTCAGTGTCATAACATTGCAAAGTCCATAGATAAGCACATGTGCCCGATACAATATATGTACACAGGAATCATGGATATAAATGGAAGGTAAAATGTGTAATGAATGACAACTCCATACAGCTACCAAATCCCCCACCTTCCCAAGAACCATTAGATATTACTGTCTAATTCAGTGCAATTGTAAGTGGGAGTAAGTACTAGTAAGCAAGTGTAAGCACCAATAAGCAGAAGTAAGCATATTTAAGCAGTAGTAAGTGGGTTTAAGCCCGTTTGTGTGGGGGTAAGCAATGCACACACAGGTTAAGCAATATTGAAGCTAACTCTCTGTAAGCATATTTAACCGGAGTTTAGCATTGTTTACCCTCACGCAAACCCATTTACAACTGCTCAAAAGTGCCTTAATCACTCTGTATCCAATGGCCCTTGTTCTGTCCAGCAAAAAAATAAACAGTCTTGCAGGTCTTGAACCCAGAACCCTATACACTATAGTCATAGTAGCTAACCACCAAGCCATCACAGCAGTACAGAAGAATGAGGTATCACCAAACATGTCCTTACTATAGTAAAACAAACTGAACCTGTGAAAGGAATCAGTATACAGTCATATGTTCTATAACCCACTACATAACATATATATGTGAACTGCAGTACAGCAGTAAGCCAAGATGTGAGGTGTAATTGTAATAGAATGTTGAAGTCCCCAATAAAACACAAGGACCCCATACAGTGTACGTACACATGAATCATGGATACCAGGCATATATATAAGATGTAATGTATAAGAAATCAATGCCAAAATGAAAATATAATGCAAAGTCTAATGTAAGCAATGCTAAGCATTGCACAGGCCAGCTTAGAAGATGTAAGCAATGTGTAGGCCAGCTAACTCAACGTGCCCAGTGTTATACCCCTTTAAACAATGCCAACCTTAGCTAAGCAGGTTTGCCCATAGCCTAGCCTTTTCAAAACTGGCCAATCATGGAAAAGTGCAGGAAATCGGCCCTACGTAAACCCAACAGGAGGGAATACATCTCATAATTGGTTGTAGCTTTCCCTTCCAGGCACAATGGCAGAAAAGGGAGAAGATGTGCTCTTCTGGATGCTTTGCTAGTGCATCCAGGAGTCCAGAATCATGGCAGGACTCTTTGTCAAAGATCATGAGCAGAGACTGCTGCAGGGCCAGTACCAGGGTTCCCAATATAAGGCAGAAGCCTGGGACTGTCTCGCCCATGACCATACCAATGCCACTGCCATACCCCGAACTGTTGAGCAGGTCAGGAGTCACTATGCCAACCTGAAGTGGCATAAGGGGGACCTCTTGGAGCAGTGGATCCAAGAGACTAGAAAGGCAGGGGCTGCCCCAGCTGTGTGTAAGTATCACTCCACTATATGTGTAATAATTACCAGCTCATATATATCATGGATAGGTATGGCTAAATACTCCTCTTATGTCCTCCACAGCTGCAAGTGAGTGGGCTGTGAAACAGAAGGCCCATGGAAGTCACCTGGAGAGGTTACAATGTGAGGCAGGTCAGTAATACTCTTGCATGTACTGTCACAGGAAATAAATCTAAAAGTATTAGCAAATTAATTGCCTGTATAAAACCTGTATAGTTTAAGGCAAGTACTGCATACACCGGTGAATATGGCAGGAAGAGTCTCATATAGTTTGTATGTAAATAAAAGCGTAATAGCCTGACAATAAAGGTCTAACTGCTGGACTGCATGTGTATACTCTGGTATCATATGGTAATGTAGATTTGCAGTCATGTAATAGTACTGTTGTATTAAGCACTGTTACCCACACTGTGCACCATAAATAGAATGTGTAGGAATGCCTGTATATGACTGGTGTAATCCCCAGACGGCATTTAGTACAACTGAGAGACACATAGACATAAAACAGTGAAAAGGCAGACAACAAAATCCGAATAGCACATGCAACTGAGACATGAACTGTCTTATTTTTAGCACACACAGCCATGGTTCAAATCTTGGCAGTGGTAGTAGTCTGCATACAGAATCATACCCCACAACTGTACAGATATATCCAGAATGTCCAGTAAAGTGGCCCATATCTGCTACCTGTCAACCTGACCCCTGGAAAATCAGTGGGATGATCCCAGACATATAGGCAGCAAACAGGAAATACAACTGATTGACACACATCTATGAGAACAAAGCTGGCACACTAGCAACTCCCCAAAACCTTATGAGAGTAAGAAGCCACGTTATGTCCCATTTACACCCCCATGTTGTCAAGCTGTGGCTAGAGTGTGTACAGTAACAGAGTGAGATGTATGTGCATAATAGTAGTGTGGAATCTGGTACTGTGTGTGGCAACATTCGGGTAGTGCTAACAAACATTTCTCCCACAGGTCTGTCAGTTACCAACACTGTGCCCAGTAATACGAGTACTTGTACTGTTTACCTTGATATTGTATGACATTGTGACTGATGCAGTTGCTCTGAATAATAATGTATTACTCATCACAGTTGCCCACACTGTCCTAGAAAATATAACTGTCTAGGAATTCCTGTATAAGAGTGTTGTAATACAAGGTCAGAATGCAAAACCACAGGAGAATTATAAGACAGAAAGCAGATAGGAGATATACAGCAATATCTATATAGCACACACAACTCTGATGGACAATGTTTAAGTTGTAGCATACACAGCCATGGTCTGAATCATGGGAGTGGAAGTAGGCTGCATACAGACTCATGCCCCACAATTGTACAGATAAGACCAAAATGTCCAGTATATGGGCCCATATCTGCTCCCTGTCACCCTGTCCCCCTGGGAAGTCTGTGGGATGATCCCAGATGTTTAGGCAGCAAACAGGGAATACAACTGATTGTCACACATCTATGAGAACAAACCTGTCACTCTAGCAACTCCCGAAACTGTTATGAGAATAATAAGCCAAGTTTGTCCTATCTACACCCCCATGTTGTCAAGGTGTGACCAGAGTGTGTACAGTAACAGAGTGAGATGTATGTGCATAATACTAATGTGTAATCTGGTACTTTGTGTGGCAACATTCAGGTAGTGCTAACAATCATTGTTCCTAGAGGTACGTCGGATGCAGACACTGTGCCGAGAAATAAAAACCTTGATACACTGTGCTAGTACTGTTTACTCTGATATTATATGGAATTGTGAGTGTTGCAGTTGCTCTTAATAATAAGGTATCACTGATCACTGTCACCCACACTGTGCCACATAATGTAACTGTGTAGGAAAGCCAGTGTAACAGTGTGGTAAGTCACTAAAAGTTGAAGAGGGCAATAGTCTAGATATCCCAGTTCACCTGCATGTGGACAAGACATGGCCAGTGTCTGTGCAGAAAGAGATGTTCAGCTATGTGCACAACATCAACCCAGAATCTGGGAGTATGTGTAGAAACAGTTAGTTAGTGTTAATAAACATATACTCCACAGGTATACCAGGTAAGAGGTGTATACTGCAGGTAAAACCAGTTCATGTATAAAAATGATGACAGCCATATCACTGTCCAAACTAAGGCTATAGGGTAGTGTACTAATACTTGTAAGGTACAGATAACAGCACTGACTAGGAAAGTAATGTGGACTACAGGAATATACTAGTTGTTAATTGACATCTTTCTCTCCCCCCACCATATATCCAACAATAAACTACATACCCACCTCAACTGGTATGTAATGACTTCACTGTTCTGATTATGTCCTATTGGTTGATAATTATTTAAATCTGTTTCCATGCATGTGCTATATTGAAATATTCCAGCATTGGTGGCAGGTGGCATGGTGCCATCAATGTACCTGTATGCTGTTGTTATTACCACTGTGGTCCCATATATGCATGTGTTCCGTTTGCTATGCAACTATTCTGTATCTGGTGTCTGGGTTAATGGGAATATCTATGCATGCTGTTATACCTAACCTTGGAATGTGTTGACTAGTACTAACCCACATATGATGATAAAATTTAAACACCATAGCACGTTTGGGAAGGCCTGTACCAGTGGACCGACCTGTCCCATCTCAGCTAGCCGTGGCACCGAGCACCAGCACGTCTGGGGCCCAACCCAGGACCTCCTCGTCCATTGGTGCTGCACCACCTTCGGGTGGAACTGCCTCAGGGGATGGGGCTCATCCCCCCCGGGAGCGGGCGCAGACAGGAATCTGTCACTTATCGCCAGGTCCGGGATGTGGTTCATAGCGAGCTCTGCAGGGAGGTTGGAGATTTGCTATGCCAGCTTGCGGGCCATGTGTCAAACCTAGAGGGTCGGCCTGGCTCTGCAACTCAGCCCCCAGCATAGCCACCTTCGGGGCTGTGAAGGTGCAGTGGTGACTTTCCATGGGTGGGGACCGCAGTCCCACCATTTCCACTAGGGGGCTCGTGGGCTTCTGATTTCCCAAAATCTCTCCCCATCAAGGTGTCTACCCCCCACATATGTCATATACTGCCCCTGTATGCGGCTTGTTTGTCTTGTCTGTTAACTTACCCAACCTACCTCCCCAAATATACCTACTATCCCTCTCCAACATCCCACTCTCACCTGAAAAAACGGCCAATCTGTTCCCCCAAAACATTTTGCCCCATACATAGCTGTCCATTTCGCACACATGTCCACTGGACACATGTAATCTGGTCTAATTGGCATCACAACATATTATTGTTGTCCTCACCCCTCTCTCAAAGGTTTGAGTGTCCAAATCTACCTCCAAATTCAGTGCATATGCACAGCTGTTGCTGTAGAAGAAATAGGCAGCAATGGACCTTCCGTTCACCCATCCTGCACATCCCTAGCTATTTTCCCTACTGTCTTTCCCTCTTTGTGCCCCTTTTTCACCACTTTCCTATCAACCCTTTTTTCTTTTCTTTTAAAGAAATTAGCACGGGGGTAAGCTTGAGTAAGCACTTTTAAGCAGCAGTAAGCGGGTTTAAGCCTTTTTGCGCAGGGGTAAGCAATGCCTACACAGGTTAAGCAATTTAGAAGCTGAGTATAAGAAACTGTAACCGGAAGTTAGCAGTGCTTCCCTTCACACAAACCCTCTTACAACTGCTTAAAAGTGCCTTAATCACTCTGTATCCAACGGCCCTTATTCTGCCCAGCAACAAAATAAACAGCCTCTGCAAGTATTGAACCCAGGACACTGCACACCATAGCCAAAGTGATTTACCACTAAGCCATGTCAGATATGCATAACTCTGACATTTTCACAAACATATCATCCAGCCCATTTATTCAACAGTACAGGGAATATAGTTCAACATGTAGATGTGTGTGTGTGTGTGTGTGTGTGTGTGTGTGTGTGTGTGTGTGTGTGTGTGTGTGTGTGTGTGTGTGTGTGTGTGTGTGTGTGTGTGTGTGTGTGTGTGTATGTGTGTCTGTGTGTGTGTGTGTGTGTGTGTGTGTGTGTGTGTGTGTGTGTATATATATATATATATATATATATATATATATAAATAGATATAACATAATTACATATGTAGATATAAATATCTATATATATATATATATATATATATATATATATATATATGCATACACCTATAGATATATATGTCTACATCTATATGTATATATATATATATATATATATATATATATATATATATATATATACAGCAATATATATATATATATATATATATATATATATATATATATATATATATATATATATATATATATATATATATATATATATATATATATATATATATATATATATATATCTATATAGGTATATACGGGCATATATCTGTAGATAAAAATGGGAGCATAACAAAATTATATATGTCCACATGCACCGTTAATGGGGTTGAGAGGCCCAAAACAACATACATCTTGTACGAATAGGTATCCCCCCCACAGCCAAACACGTCTGCCCTGCAATACACTACCAATTGTTGCAGATCCCATAACCAGGACCTGACACGACATGGCCACAAGATGTTAACAGTACTCCATCCCACCTGTATGATGTCAGGTTGGTATCAGTAAAATATCATGCAGTACAGTCTGGCTCCCATAGGGAATGTATAATGTGGAAGCAATCAACATCCCTAGGATGCATATACACAGACACATATATGGATACAGATATACAGAGAGAGAGATATGTAACTACACATACACACCAAGAGATATGTATAGGAAGATACATATGTATAAGGTGCACACAATATGGAACAGCCACTATGCCTACAGTTACCACCTTACCAACTGGACACTGTTTGAGCCACCCATACAAATGACAATCATTGCCTGCAACATATACCCACAGAGAGGTCAAAGGTTATAACACCATGCACAGGGTTGCATACATGGCAAATCTTTATTTGTGTCCTATTACAGTTGTATATGTCATGTCATATAACTGTTTAGACACTGACATCCATATAAACAGAGTAATGCAACTATGAAACAGTTATACTAATACAGTAGTCTGGAAAGGTTGACATATGTTGCTGTCCAGGCCGAGGCCTTCAAGTAGTACAATAGTAAAGACAGACTGGGCCACAGGATACCAAACAATCAACAGTAAGTAATGCAAATGTATAGTTCAGCAGCCTCTATCTACACTCTGTACACAATCCCTAGAGGGTAAAGACCTCAGCTGACACAATGGGATGTAACTGTTACATAACAAGGCATAACTGACACATCACACTGACAAACAGAACAGTCTTTATGGCAGGAGGCAGTAGGGCTCTATTTACCCAAGGTGGATTGTATGGTAATGTACATCCAGATACCTTAAGGCAGCTTACCCCTAATACCCCCACATATTGTAACAGCCAAGATTAGTTATGATGCACCCCCCCAGACTCAGTAATACAGGGTCATATACCACTGTTACGTACACTGGCATCTGGAGCGCATAAGGGCACACATGTATTGTGTAGGTGAAGCCCACACATATATGGCCCCAACCCCACAGTATGTGTGGGGGACACAACAGCAGTGGACTGATGGCAGGAATGGCAGCATGACATACTCGCAGCCCACTACAGAACAACCCCTGACAGCATGTCATATGTGCAAAGCCTGGTATGTAGGTGGAGGACAAAGGCTGGAATACAGGCCCATATGTGTAAAACTGTTGTCATACACTAAGCAAGTCACTGGGGTTACAGGATAGTCTGCAACATACCCTTAGTCAAGAATATGAAGTTAGAAACAGAAATGGATGTAGCCATGTACTGATAGTACTCAACACACACACTGCCAGTGATATATCTGACACAAGACCTGTGTGGTAGACAGACAAAGCATAACAGGCACACCTCTGGCCATCAAGAGGATAGGCCCACAGTTGAGAGCTATGCAGACAGACTGCATTCCAAGTTAAACTAGTATGTACACTCAAACCCTGTAACAGCAGTGCTATACAATGCATACAACAACTCTCCTCACACTGTCTGTAGTTCTGGAACCTCCTACAAATATGTAGCTGGCCTGAGTATGCAGGTTCTCCTGTAAGAGGTATTGTTACCTGCTGTCTGTAACACTGATGTCCACACACAGGAAGGATGTCCATCATACAGGAAAGGTAAAGGGACCACGCCCACATGATGTAGGGATTTATACTAGGTTGCCATGACTGTGGTAATTGGAAGTACTACACAGCATGCTGCATGCAGGTAGCAAGTGGAGAACACTGATTGGTGCAGAGGCCATCACCTGATCATGTGCATCACCTACAAATTCTATGCTGCAATCTATGCAAAGCAGCTCATTACATTTACTGGAGAGAGTTTGAGAGAGAGAGTGTGCATATAAGAAAAAAGAAAAAAAAGAAATGCCAAACACTCTAGAAGAGTCCGTAGTCCCAGAACTGGTATGTGAAGTATATATGTATGTAACTGACAGTAGTACTTGGTCCATAAAAATGAGATAGATGATGTGGAATGCTTTATATGTGCCTTCAGCTGTTGTAATGATGTTCAGCTGAACAACTACTAAGGACAATAGAGTCCATCCCTATGGGTAGTGGGCTATACCCCTCATCTGGGCAGAGCAGCACTGACTGATAAGATGTAAGCCATCATAGTGTGTGTTGTGTAATAGGAAGTATGTATGTTATGTGGCCAATAGCTGGTGGTGGAAGTAATGCCATTATGATGGACATGTGGGATCCACCGCCCACCCCTTGCAGGATACTCAGGTTAATCTGTATTGTAGCATGCAGGAATGCCATAGGTGTGTAATAGGGATACCTGCAATCTGGCCCTATATATACCCCCTAATGTCAGGCAGTGTCCATATGTGGCACCTGCCTGTGTTGTAACAAGGTAGAACAGTGCAGCTGTGCAGGAAGGTGTTGTGAGATTGTGGATCTGATGTCTGAATGTACCCCACATATAGGTATGCATATGTGTACACACACACACACACACACACACACATATATATATATATATATATATATATATATATATATATATATATATATATACATGTATGTCCACAAATATACAGCTACCCATGTGTAGACATATATATGAGCACATATATACATTACATATATCTACACATATATAGATATATACTTATATGCACATCTCTACAAATATACAGACATACACACAAACATATACGTATGTAAATGCATGTCCCGTATATTACTACCACAGTGCTGCATGCTATGCACGAGAAAACAGCACACATAGCAATACACACAGATATCTACAGCTGTCAGTGTATGCAACATGGATGGATATGTCACGTGTGAACCCCTTGTTGGGATCACATTGTCCTTGTCTGTGAAGTATGGAATGGGAACATGGAGAAGTATGGCAGGTATAGTTGTGGAGGTGATCAGGGTTGGTAGATATAGAGGGCAGTCTACGGGGTGGTATGTGACACATGTAGTGAGTAAACACCCTAGATGGTGTGTGTGGTCTGTGATGTGGATGCCCCATGGGCCCCAATATGGACACAATGGGAACAAGCCTCCCACCCACTGCTACTCCACAGCAGTCCATATCCTGAAGGTGTCTGGCCTGGAGGCTGAGCAGGAGGAGCATGTCAGCTCTGTGAATGTGTACTGGGTGCCTCAGAGTGATGTAGGACATCCCACATGTGTCTGTGAAGTCCATTATGGAACAGACCCTGGACCTGCCCTCAGGGGGCAGGAACATGTCTGTGTGTGCCCCTAGGGGGACAACATCCCCTGGGTTGGTGCCACCTGATGGTATTGCTGGCCCAGTACATGAGGAGGCCCCAGGGTAGGACACACATGTGATGTGTCCGGGTAACATGGGCAGATGGGTTTGGAGAGGTGGTTATGCTGAGCAATAGTACATATACATGCTATTGTGTCACTGTTATAGAACATATGTTGGTAGTAATAGTCTACACAATCCCAGAATATGTCCAACAACATGCATAGATGTCCCCAATAACACAGAATGTCAGATGTGCAGCAATCACAAAGCAGCCATACCACAGGCTTATAAGGAACCATAGTGGCCCTGACAATGGCACACAGGTGAATAGTCTGTAACCGACCAGCAATGATAGTGTCCACACAGGGAACATGGCTACAAACACATAGCACAAAGTCCGGTACAATACAATATCTGTCCCATTGGTAGGTAAGCTGTAACCATATTTAATGAGTTGTGTGTATAGTTTGCTGTCACTGATATTGTGGGGGGTAAGAGAGATGTGTATTAAGAACTGTGGTAACCTGGCAGTATGAGTTGCTCAGACTTGTTTCCATCTTTATGTCTTTCAGGCAAGATGTCACATGCATGGCTACCATCTTATTCAGCTGCTGAAAATGAAGTAGTGCTAAAGTATTTAATCCAGCACTACCCTGTCCTGTTTGGCTGGGCCACCCATGATCAGCAGGAGCAGGCCATCCTGTGGAATGACCTAGTCCACAGGGTCAATGATGTCAGACTGCACAACTGCAGTTATGAGCAGGTCCGGCATCATTGTTCTGACATGTTTCTCAATGCCAGTTGGTGTGCTGCTGCAGTCCAGGGGGATCACCTCGCCATGGAGGTACCATGCCATCCATCCCCCCATGACACATGTGGAGGAGATCCTGTCCAGCCTCATGGCATCTACCCGTCTGGACACACACCAACCGCCAGACACCTTTGTGGAGGTGGGTGCCACTCACACAGTGGCTGAGGACCATGCAGGTAAGACCACAGGGCACATCTGTAGACCACTGTTGCATATACATCTGCATCGGTACAGGTAGATCATGCATATCTGACATGTCATAGATATATTTTGTTGCTGGATAGCAGTAATAAACAGATGTCCATATGTGGTAGCATTTTGGAAATGTACTGTTGATGTATTGTAATACTACACCCACCCTGTAGCACTGCCACAGTTGTGGCCACTGACTATGCATCTCTCACCCTCTAATGTAGGTCCCTCTGGGATACCTCCAAGACAGCAGCCTGTAAGTGGTGAGTATGTTTATGTAGATGCTTGCCAAGGGAATGTAATGCCTATGGTATATGTCATGCACACATCTAACACACTTACCCAGAATGCATGTTGTACATGTTCACGTATTGTTGCTGTGAAATGCACGGCATCACAGGGGTGACCATGATGGGGTATTGGAAGGGTATGTTAGACACCTGCATGATAACTAACATTCTGTCATTGTGGAATGTGTCCACAGGGAGTAAAATAATGGTGGGAGACATGGCCTACAGTAGAGACATGTTTGGAACAACACCCATATACAGTGCAACACCAGTATATATACCTGTAGGATAATGGCAACTGCTGCAGAGATACACTATGGCATAAGGCATTACAGCTGTCCACATTATCAGCAGGGACTGGGCTGTAACATGTGGTATTCAGTGTATGGGACACTGCAAAGTGACATACATGTGTAGGGCTTACTCATCATGCATCGGCAAAAAGGATGAAGGAGGGGGAGGGGGTGTCAGCATGACACACCAGTGCACTGCAGCAGGGATCCTAAGGATGTTAAGAATGGCTGTATCTGCACATAGTTAGGTTCAGGACCTGTGGCAGCTGTTACCCTACCCCCACAGCAATAGTGACGGCAGTGTGTGAACACCAAGGGATGTGCATATGAGTAGATCTTGCAATCATGCAGAATGGGGGGAAAGTGTAGGGCAGACTGAACAGACACTGGCAAATGCAGATGGCCCACACTGGTATACCCCTGCCAGGAGTAATGACTGCTGTAGTACACACAAGAGGTGCAACAAACCATTATGATAAGGGTGTGTATACACTGTGGTCAGCATCTGCATGCCTAACACATTCTGTAGACATTGCATGTGAAAGTACAGGACATATGTCACATATCAGGCTCATGTACTGCTAAGATATGCGGTGATGTGGTCTCATGGCAGATCAAGGATGGGTGCGTCATATCAATAAAGGTGTGTACACCCCCATAGCCACGGTATGCTCTGTTGGGTGTCAGTGTAAGAGTATTGGATTGGTCATACATGGTCCGCTGATGTTGAGAGCTGTGCATCGGACATCAGGCATTCACAAATGACATCTGTCCACATATCATACCTGGTATGTGTTGCTGGAAAACATAGGGGCTATGGGTATTAAAGATGACATAACTGACACAGTAGTACAAATTCAGCAATGGGCTGTACACCTATGAGGTGTGGTGCACAGTACATGGCAGGGTGCAGAATAGGTGCACAGAAATACTGTGTTCATGGGCACAGTGGTATCCAGGGGAAGAGGTTTCACCTAGTGACACAGTACGTGCATCACACACATATATACTGTTGCCAGCATGTATTGTCTATAGCTGCACTGCAGTACCATATGTTATGCATGCTGACAGAGGGGTAATAGGAGCACTGCGTGTACTATCATTGTGCAACCTCACCTGTGTGTGTGTGTGTGTGTGTGTGTGTGTGTGTGTGTGTGTGTGTGTGTGTGTGTGTGTGTGCGTGCGCGTCCTAGTGGGTAGTTAGTCTGTAGGGTCACTCAGGTGAAGTGGAGGGAGGCTGATGCATGTAGGATGCTTGTGTGCATGTGTGTGTGTTTATGTGGCTGGCCATGTATGCACATGTGTGATTGTCGGGTGTTCATATAGCAGTAGCAGTACTTCCCTCTGGGATCATGCAGTACATGTAAATGGACTGCCATATTACAAACCAGGAATACTTGTCATGTGTGTAATCACAGGACAGCTGATAGTATAATATGGTCTGTAGCATGGAATAGGCATCAAGAGGGAAGGTAGACACCAGGTACACCCTTAAAATCGCATTCAGCAGAGAGGTCACCTACAACCCATGTATGCAGCACTACAGATGTACTGGGGAAGTACTAGTCAACACCAGGGAGTATATCCAAATATTACATCTGTCCCATGATAGGCTGAATAAGCAGCATATCTGGCATGTACTGAGCATTACTTACACATGCCACACGAGTGGGTGATATTATGGATAAAACATAGTAGCCCACACATATAGGGGCAATGCTCATGATGTCCAGACATACAGAGGGTGCATACCAAATGACAGCAATGAGGCCATGTAAAACCACTACACACAGGTCAGGCAGGTAATGTAGTAACAGGTTGTGACCACTTGTGTAGGCATTTAGAGGACTGATATGTTAATGACTGGTATCTATGTGTGTATGTTAACAAGTGTGATGCAGGATAGGGTACCACATGGACATATATGTGGGACTGTCTGTAAATCCGTGGACAGGTAGGTATTACGAAGGTGTGTGTGTGTGTGTGTGTGTGTGTGTGTGTATGTGTGTGTGTGTGTGTGTGTGTGTGTGTGTGTGTGTGTGTGTGTGTGTGTGTGTGTGTGTGTGTGTGCATGTGTGTGCGTGTGTGTGTGTGTGTGTGTGTACTGTTAGCCAATGCTGCACAGGTTTTAAAGTGAGTTTATTGTTTTACCCCACAAGTGGCGAGGTGGGTCAGGGTCCCTCCTGCATGCAATCTGATGTTGGTGTCCATACAGACATCGAAGATGATGATAGTACTGTTGAGGCACAGGTGGGGTTGTCAGGGGCCGATACTGCATCAACATTTGATATCCCCCTTTTAGCCATCCAAACCCCGCACACAGTATCAGTGGCCATAGTGGAGGGACAGCTGGCGTTTGGTGGCAGTGCACAGGAAAGTGTGGTAACCATGCCTACTGAGCCTGTGCAAAAAGATGACAATATAAATATAATTAGTGAGAAATTAGTGATTAATCTATCTAATGTAACTTTGAGCTTTGAACAAATTTCCCTGTTGGAACGAGATCTGAGTTTTATTCCTGCTTTGTCAATCAGACCTGAATAAATTTATGACAGACATTAAACTTTTTTGTAGGAATATTTCTTTGAAATTTATTTTTGGTGGGGAGAACACTCATGAGGGGAAAAAATTTAGGAAACCTAGCAATTTTATACCAACTAACCACCCCGCAGTTGAACTTTTTCTGAGACTTTGTGAGGATGAAGTCAATGAGATAAGAACACATCCCAAACATGGATGCTTCCATAATATTACTATTAAAGAGAAAGAAGCACTTAAACAACTGAGATCCATGGATCAACTGGTTATTAAACCAGAAGATAAAGGTGGCTGCATAATGGTTATGGATGTGGACTGGTATAGAAACAAGATGTTGAGAATGCTCAAAGATGAGCGCACTTATAGAAAAATGAATAAACGCCAAGTTGACACCAAGATCAAAGCATTTTGTCATTTACTATATGATTTACTAATGGAACAGCGCATCACTAAAGAACTTTATGATTTCTTTGACCTTCCCCACCCTATGATCCCTAGTATAAGTGGACTCCCCAAAATACATAAAGATCAGACAGATCCACTATTGCATCCCATCGTAGCAGGAAGGGACTGGATCACTGAACCTCTATCGGTTTATACTGAAAATGAGCTGAAAAAAGTTTTGTCAACAGCAAGTACTGTTCTAAAAGACACTGGAAGTTTCCTCAGGGATTTGTATTTCAAAACCAACCAATTGGCTAGCTTTGATGATGTCATTTTAGTAACTATGGATATCACTAGTCTCTTTACTGTGATACCAAATGAGTTTGGCTTGCATGCTATAGACCTATACTTGAAACAGAATAAGGTCAATTCTGTTCTGCTATGCTCCTTAATAGAGCTTGTTTTGGAAAATAATATTTTTATTTATGGTAACCAGTTCTATTTGCAGACATGGGGAATGGCTATGGGCACCCCATGTGTGAATAGCTACTTGAATTTGGTATTGGCACAATGGGACAGCATAGAAATCTAGAAATCTTAAGTGATGTTAATCCATGGTTCATGCATTTGATTTATTATAGTCGTTTTGTGGATGACATCTTTATTTTATGGAAAGGTAATACTGAACAACTCAACTTGTTTATAAATTACATCAATCAAAGTACCGATTTTTTTGGAATTTAAAGCAAAATACTCAACTGAAGAAATTGATTTCCTAGATGTCCAAACACTGTAAGCAAAACACAAAGTCACCACTTTGCCTGAATGTTGACACAGGAAGCCAGCTGCATAGATCGAATAGATTCAATAAAAATTTTTTTTATTTTGTATAACAAAACAGTAAGTTAAGCGCTTTCACTCGTCATATACGAGCTTCATCATGATTTTTTAACAAAATTTTTTATTGAATCTATTCGATCTATGCAACTGGCTTCCTGTGTCAACATTCAGGCGAAGTGGTGACTTTGTGTTTTGCTTACAGTGTTTGGACTTTCGTTTGTGTTTGGCAAAACGCTAATTTCCTAGATGTGAATATTCACCTACACCCTATGAAAGGAATAAGCACAAATCTTTTTAGGAAATCAACTTGGAACAATCATTATTTACACAGACAAAGCATGCATCCTAGTCACATTTTTAAAAATATCTATGAGAATCAGGTACTACATGTTTCAAGGCTATGTACAGAAGGAAGGGACTATGTTGATGAACGGACAAAACTTTATAGTGATCTAAAAGCAAGAGGCTATAAAGATGCCAACTTGGTCATGAAGAATAATCACAGAGACCTTAGGATAGGTAAAGGCAAACCTTACTTTTCTGCAAAAGATGTTCCATCAGAAACGGTCACTTACAATACTAGATCTAATAGTCCAAGAATAAAATGTACACTGACGTATAGTAATGATAACTCACAAATTTGTGATGTTATCAAGAGATGTTAGCCTGTTTTGACTACTGATGACAGAATCAGAAATATTGTGGGTGACACTCGTCGATTTCATTTTAAAAATAAGAATATCAAGAGGCTCTTATGCAACAAAGATGGTTTTACTCAGACTCTACGCTCTGAAAGGAAAGGTACTTTTAAATGTCACAGATGTAAAGCCTGTGCCTCTATTGACAGTGCCAACCCTTTTATTCATCCGGTTACTAATACATTATATACTTTTAATGTGTATGCAGATTGTAATACTTTACATTTAGTCTACCTAGCTTCCTGCTGCCAATGCGATGCTTTCTACGTTGGTAAGGACCAAAGATTTAAAGATCGGATACTAAGACATCTGAGGGATATAAGCAATGTGGAATTAAACAATGCATTGGCAGCACATGTTAATGAAAATCCCATGCATACTTTTAAGTTTAAAGCTATTGAAGTAGTGGCTCAAACTATCAGAGCAGGTGATGTCTGCAATCGTACAGAATTATGTGAAGTAAACTGGATTGTGAATATGCAAGCAAAACGTACACCCGGCTTAAACAGTGTAGCTCCACTGAAACCTATACTAAAAGCTAGGAAGAATGTTACTGGCTACAGATGAGAGGCTTGCCCGTCTTCGCTCAATTGTTTGGCAACTAGGTGAAAGTGGAAACAAGTTGCTATGTTTTATCCAATGATGACGTAGCACTACAAGGCAAGTTAGTAGTCTGGCCATTATACCTGATTGGTCTTGAAAAAGGGTGTGCGGAAAAGTTAAGAAGTGATTGGGCATTTATCATTTTAAATTATTTTGAGTGGAGTCATACCTTACGATCTAAAGAAGGCTGAATAGCCAAAAGCCCTTATTGGATAGTATGTCCATGTCCTTTTATGTTTTTAGTTTTTATTGTTAATTGAAATTGTCTTAACAGAGTTTTGGTTTGTCGTGGTGCCATATTGAAGTTCTACTTCTGCTTGTTTATTCTCTTTACTTAGATACCTTCAGCGGTGAAAGGAAGTTTTTTGTTTGCATGCCTACTGTGCCTGGTTGCAGCAGGCATAGCTGTATGTCCATCAGGGCATCACATAGGCGGATGACCCAGGGTGCTTGTGATATGGCCGCTGGGCATCATGCTCCTGGCAGAGGCAACATAGCTGGTGCATATTTCAGGTTGTCATGGCGGCGCAGGCACGTATGGAATGTTACACCAGACAGGGCCTGAGGCTGCAGAGGGCTGCTCTCACATCTGCAAGTGACAACACCCGTGAACTGGCTGGTGCCATCCATGCATTAACTGAGTTCATGAATAGAGATGATGGCCCTCATCAACCGTGGCCTGTCCGTGCTTGAACATGTGGTGGGAATGTGGCGATGGCCTGTGGACGTAGGCCAGCAATGCCAACATCTGGCAGTCAACATGGACATGCTAGGACACCAAGGGGCTCCTGTAGTGGCAGTCCCATCCCCGGAAGTACAGGAGTGTGCTGCCCACACCATACCACAGCAGGCCAGGTGCACATGGTCCTGGTCAGTCCCAGGAGGGGCCTGGTACCAGCAGACATTTGTCATCAACAGGTGAGAGTAGCACATCAAGGCCTATACCTGAACATGCCAATAGAACCCCTGGCAGGCACAGTCCATGTGTCCGTGGCCAGAGGCAGTGAACTGCATGTTCTGCCAGGTATGGTCTGCAGCTGTCCATAAACACCTGTGTAGGGCAGCCACATGGCAGAACTGTGTGCATGCATACCCACACACTAGAGAAACACACCTAGGGAAACCCTATACCTACACACACCAAAGCACCATGCCCAGCTCACCGCAGTACACCCCTCACCCACACACATGGTGTCAAATGTATGGCCCACTCTCAGCCTCTGGCAAACCAACATCACACCCTGTGCATATGATGATACCTGCACCACATCCCTGTTATCCATTCCATCAATGCAGGGACAGGCTAATATGGTTCTGATGCACATGGTGACTGTACTACAGTGTACCACAGTACTGCAATGTAACATGTTGTAAGGAGTAAAGTGTAATGCATATATTGCAGGTAGTGTAGCCATCCAGCAATGATGCATTATAGCTGTTAGTAATACTGGTTGGTTGCGGTCTCTATAATGTTATCCATTTGTGTTGTAGGTGTATGTGTCAGCACGAGGATGGCCTGCAGTCATTTTCCACAATGGGGTATGGCACTGTGGTGACACAATGGCTGTGACATAACTGGGGTTCAGTTGAACACATGTCACAGTTTACTAAAACATGTATTGCATGTACCACATGGATAGGTGACCCACTGAGGAGTGTATACCATGCAATCTGATGTAGACCCATCCACATACATGCACACTGTTACTTGGCAACACTGGGACTAGACCCCTACCTAGCTATGTAGTGATACTGAAGTGTGGGGCTTACATTGCCCACACCACACAGCGTTTAGGGTGCAGTGTGTCCCAGGTTACATGTTACATGCAGAACATCCCCAGACATGTACAGTATGCTAATGGGGGAAGTGATGGGTGCATAAGGACAATATGTAGTGTAATATATACATTAACAGACACATAACAGGCAGACACACATCCGAGATACCAGGGCCTATTGCTGCTAACTAACTTGACCGTGTGTCCAATGTGTTACAGGTAGGCTGCACACAGCACATGCATAACTGGCTTGGATTGTGGTAACCATAACATGGTACATGGGACATATACCAGGTGTACCTTGGTGTAATGACAGTGTACACAGCATCCACATCTCCCAGTGGATATTGTACTCCCTGAAACCCATGATGACACTCTGCCATAACCACCATCACACATTGGCCACAACTGCGATACAACCCATAGTATACACAAACAGAGGTACTACAGGGATATGCATCTAATGCAAATGCCACATGTGTAGTAGGGTGTTGCATTGTCATGCTTCACCTATGGGCAGCAATAACACTATCTGTACTGTTGTGTGGCAATGGGTATTGTTATAGGAGTATGTGACCTCAGAATGCTGTACCCTACAGATATAAGGACATGCACAACTATACACATATGCCAGAATACAATGTGTATCCCATGCCTATCAACCCATTTGTAAAACACTGTTGTGCTAGTACTGCAAGACTTGTACAGCCAGTATGGGGAGGAGCTTAACAGGGTACATGTAAAGTCCAATACAGCAGCAGCCACAACTGACTATGGCAATGGGTGTTGCGTTGGTTGTGAAAACCCTCATGGAATTCCCAAGTACAAGTGTGCTAGCACACAGACACTGCTATACTCAGTCATGCACATGTATACATGTGTCAGTACAGGGGTGCATCACTGCAGGTGGTCATAGCTGTGTACCTAGCTATTGTCCAAGGGGAGATGGGTTGTGTAGGGGTTGTGTGTACACTGGTATCCTGCCACCTGCCAGGTGGCAGCAGGCAATCTATCAACAGACACTACTGTGGTGACCCTCAGGGTGAGAATGACATGCATCAACCAATCCTCCAGCTGCCTTCTGCACATGGCCACTGAGGTGATCAAGTTGACATTTATGCAACATGCATTACAACACATAGTTAGTATCTGTGATGGAGACCTGTACTCAATCATGTTCTGTTGACTGTGGTAGTGTAGTGGAGGTACCCGTGGCATGTGGTGCATACAGAGTGACATCTCCGATATGTGCCGGTTCTTACACAGCTGGGCAGACATGTCAGTGTCAATCAAGCTTAGGTTGCCTGTATATATCCCAGCTGGATACCTGCCATCTGCACATCTGTACAGGGATTGATAGTGATCAGCTTGGCAAGTAGCTATGCAGTAGGATGAGTGTGTTGAGACATTTGACAACAATATGTATGCCATAGCTACATGTCAGAAGCCATCACTAACATGTGCTGTACAGACGGTAGTCTACAGTTACATTCCACATGGATCATTGCCCAGTAAGGGGTATATACTGTAACACAGCTCACACACCAGGGGTACAACAGGGAGGCATCAGTGTCCAGCTATGCCTGCAGATGTGCCTGTTGCCAGTACTACATATAGCACTCTGCTCTTGCCTGGGTAAGCACTGTCAACAGAAGTACTGCCATGATACACTACATGCCAGTGTGACAGCAAGTACCCTGGGCTACTACCCCTGTATGTAACACATTCACATGGATAACAGTACTGTACAAGCCTCATATACATCTGTGTCCCACACATGACACTCAAACCCCTTGCTACTGTAATGACAGCACATAGGTGCATGTATTGTACATGGCATTGCATACACTAATTACAGATGTCATTACCCTGCTATGTTAACAGACTGGGTGGTGTGACCTGGTTACCAGGGCTAAGCCATGCTTAGCAAGTATCAACACTGATGCAATATAACAGCTGAGTTGATTTGCGCACTGGTAAGCGAAGTCTACACTGTGTAAACGCCCGTATGTTTACCCATAGCTTAGCACCACTTAACTTTGTGCAAACCCATGCAAACCCACTTAAAGCTGCTCAAGACTGCCTTAACCACTCTGTATCTGACAGCCCTTGTTCTGCTCAGCAATAAAATGAATAGCCCTTGAACCCAGGACCCTGTACACTGTAGACACAACACTTAACCACTATGCCATGACCACTGTGAAAACAGCTGTCGTTTTACCAATATAGCTGTCAATATACATATTGAGTAGTATTGAAAAATTGCCTTTACTTCCTAAATTGTGTAGTCCTTGTTATTAATATGACTGTTGCATCACATATGTTGTTTTATCATAATGTACACATAGCAGATACATACGGTGAGATACATCTGGAAGGGTATACACAACTGTGAGGTTTACACATGACAGGAATATGGTTATATACATATAATCGATCTATATATGTCTACATGTACATACACATGTATACTCATACATATGTCTGTATACACATCTGTATAGTGCAACATATATATGGTCATGTGTGCATCTCTTCGTGTGTATATATATATATATATATATGTGTGTGTGTGTGTGTGTGTGTGTGTGTGTGTGTGTGTGTATGTATAGATATATGTGTGTGTGTGTGTGTGTGTGTGTGTGTGTGTGTGTGTGTGTGTGTGTGTGTGTGTGTGTGTGTATAGATATATGTGTGTGTGTGTGTGTGTGTGTGTGTGTGTGTGTGTGTGTGTGTGTGTATATATATATATATATATATATATATATATACATATATGTATATATACATATATGCATATATAGCTATATATGTATGTACATCCTATGTGTATAGATATGCCTATTTATGTGGGTATATATGTAGATATCTATAACTATATGTGCATACATATCTAGTCTGATATACCTATTACTGTTGATATATATGTTGATATCCATACATATATGTGCATATGTATCTCTATCTGTATATGTGTAGACATATATTTCTCTGTATATGTATATATCTGAGTGTTTATATGTATATACATATATATATATATATATATATATATATATATATATACATATACAAATCCATCTATGTATGTCAATATGTATATGTGTATATATCTATATTGATATATATGGATAATTATATATACGTATATGTTCACCATATATGTTCACCATAAGAGACCAGATGGCTTAGTGGTTAAGGTCTTCGCCTCCAATACACAAGATACAAGGTTCGATCCTGACCTCCGACTAATGCCTGTTTGGAGTTTGCATGTTCTCTGTGTCTCTGTGGGGTTTCTCCCATGTTCGAAAAACATGCTGAGTGTTTCCATCTCAAACTCAGCAATGAATGGAGCTGTGGGCAGCAGCACAGACTCTACATGGTGCCCAATGGGGGGAAGAGTTGTAAAAAAAAAAAAAAATAGACCAGCAGCTTTGGGTATCTATTTTGGTGCACAGTATCCTCAAGATAGGAGAACACGGATCACAAACTGCGCTCCGTGGCAGGGCTAGCCACTCGACGGTGTAAAATATGGCTCTAGGTGATTCAGTCATGTTGACTGTCACCAAAAAATGGGCATGGGTAGTTACCGGTGATAAGTGGGTTGAGGACCCAGCCTACTCTCTGACCCATGCCAGGGACCCATGCTAACGGTGGGAGGGGTATATGTGCCCCTATTGGCCACTGTGTGCCTGCCATAAAAGCCCAGCAGCCCTGGGTCAATAGGCTACTGGCTGGCCGGTGTCTAGTTGCCCAGCCTGGGTTACCTGGGATAGCTCTGTTGAGTGAAAGCTGGACATAAAACCAACCAACCTGCCAAACATGAACTGAGAATTGCTACGCTTAATGTAGGTTCACTGACAGGACGCAGCTTAGAAGTGGATGACATGATGATACAGAGGAGGCTGGACATCCTATATATCCAAGAGATGAGATGGAAGGTCAGTGCAACAAAGCCACTTGGCTTGGGATCCAGACTCTACTACTCAGGTGGTGGACAAGCTAGAAATGGTGTAGGAATTGTGGTGAGACAGAGGCTTCAGAAGTCAGTGAGGGATATCACCGGAATTAATGACAGACTCATGGCAATCAGACTCCAGTGTAATGATAGGACAGTATTCATAATCTCAGCCTATGCCCTACAGCAGGGTTGTGATAGTGAGGAAAAGACTGCATTCAGACAGCAGTTGCAGGACCTACTAGATAAGGCAGGACAACATGAATTGGTGTTGATAATGGGTGACTTAAATGCACATATCGGGACAGACAGAACAGGATATGAGGACTGCTTGGGTCCACATAGGTGGAGCAATAGGAATAAAGAAGGAGAAGCCATTCTAGACTTCTGTCTGGCAAATGGATTGATAATAGCCAACACATGGTTCAGAAAGAGAGACAGTCACAAGATCACATACAAGAGTAGCCAACATGCAACTCAGGTAGACTTCCTCCTAGTAAGGAAAAGGCACTGGGGTAGAATCCATGATTGCAAAGTCATCCCCAGTGAAACAGTTGGTTCACAGCATAAACCAGTAGTTGCCACAATCAGCTGCAAGCAGTGGTCAGAGAAGGCTCTAAGGTCAACAGAGACCAGGCTGAAGACCTGGAAGTTGACTGGAGAGAAAGCACAGCAGTTCAAGGAATTACTCAGGGCTCTAGCACCCCAAGAAGAGGAGAAAATAGGTGGAGTTGAAGAAGAGTGGCAGCACCTAAAAACAGCATGTGTTAGGACTACAGAAAAGATATGTGGCCGAGCCAGGTATGGAAATAAGTTACATAAGGAAAGCTGGTGGTGGAATGCAGAAGTGCAGGAAGTAATCAAAAGAAAGAAGGAGTGCAGGAAGAAATGGGAGATTGAAAAGACTGACCAAGCTAGGAAGGACTACTGGTTGGCTAACAAAGAAACTAAGAAAGAAGTTGCAATAGCAAAGAATAGGGCATAAGTGGCACTCTAGCAGCTTCTGGAAAGTGACTCAGTAAGGGGCACAAAGAAACTATACCAGGTTGCAAGGCAAAGACAGAAAGATAAAGAAGATAGTCAGACATCCTTCATAAGGGATTCCAGCAACAACCTGCTTACCAGCCCACAGGACATCAAAGACAGATGGAAGGAGTATTCCCAGCAGCTTCTGAATGAAGAAAACCCCACAGAAGCGGTACTGCCCCAGAAATAGCCTACAATGAGAGTAGAAGAGGAGCCCAGCTTAGAAGAAGTAAGAGCAGCACTAAGGAAAATGAAGCCAGGGAAAGCAGCAGGCTCAGATGAGGTCACAGCAGATATGATAAAGATGCTGGGTGAGCTAGGGGAGAAATGGCTCCTGAGGGTACTAATTGCAGTGTGGAGAGAAAGGTGTATTCCAGATGACTGGAGAATAAGCATACTCGTGCCAGTGTACAAGAACAAAGGGGACATCCACAACTGTGGATAGTACAGAGGCATCAAACTCCTACCACATTGCATGAAAGTTCTGGAGAGGGTGATTGATAAACGGATACGCAGAATAGTAGAATGTAAGATGGGAGATGAACAGTTTGGATTCAGATCAGGATGCAGCACAATTGACCCGATGTTTGCATTGAGACAGATACTTGAGAAGAAACTAGAGAAGAGGAGAGAGTCAAACTGGGCTTTCCTAAACTTGGAGGAAGCATATGACAAGGTCCCAAGAAAGCTGACCTGGGCAGTACTGCGGTGGTTTGAAGTCCCAGAAACATTGGTAGAATTAGTACAGGCTATATACAAGAACCCAGTGACTGAAGTACGAACAGTGTTTGGCCTCACTGAGGGGTTCCCAGTGGGAGTGGGTGTACACCAGGGTTCAGCTCTGAGCCCACTGCTGTTCATACTGGTAATGGACTACATCAGCAAACAGGTTGCCGGGGTCAGAGCAACAAAGCTGCTGTATGCAGACGATGTGGCAGTACAGGCAGACTCTGATCTAGAACTTCAGCAAAGGATAGGAGAATGGAATGCAAATCTGAAGGCACATGGGATGAAACTAAGCACAGATAAGACAGTGGTAATGGCAGCAGATTGGGGAAATCAGAAGAAGCTGAGAATAGAGATAGATGGGAAGATAGTGGAACAGGTAAACAGCTTCAAGTATCTGGGAGGGGTGGTTGAGGAGAAGGGTAGTCTGAATGAAGAGGTCAAAGCTAGAATCAGAGGGGATGCAGCCAACTGGCATAGAGTATCATGTGTAGTATATGACAGAAGAATGCCAAAGAAGCTGAAAAGTAAGGTGTACAAGACAGTGGTGCGACCAGTACTACTGTATGGTACAGAAACCTGGGCAGTAAAGGCAGAACAGTTGAAGAAGCTAGAGGTGATGGAAATGAAGTGCCTGAGAAAGGTGGTAGGATGCACACTGCGGGACAGGTGACGAAATGAGGACATAAGAGCAGAAGCCAAAGTAGCTCCAATTGCAGAAAAGATCAAAGAAAACAGATTACGATGGTATGGGCATATGTGTAGAAAAGCAGAAGACAATCTAGTGAGGGAGATTTGGGACAGACAGGAAGAGGGTAAGAGGGAGCGAGGGCATCCAGCAAAGAGGTAGATGGATTGTGTGAAAGAAGATCTGCAACAGTCAGGCATGAGTGTTGAAGAAGGCAGGAGAGTGGCACTGAATCGAGAGAGTTGGTGACAGTTAATACAATACCCCGACCCCATGTAAATGGGAAAAAGGGGATGATGATGATGATGATGTTCACCATATGTCCTGATCATGGAATGGAGCCCTACCTCAGCCCCAATAGTCCCAACCTCTTAGTGCAAGGGGATGTCAGGTATGTATTGCAGATACATTTGTAGACTATTGCTACTCTAATAGGGATTGTCTTCACAGACATGGTGTGTGTGGGAGGTCACATCTGCTTTTAACATGTGCACCATTGGCTACTGACAGACATCCTAAGGACATCATAGTACAGTACCACTGCTAGCACAGTAATGCTCCTGTGGACAACAGCAGAGATTTGGCCAATATATGCGGAAAGTCTGACACACTCTGGTCAGTCCAGACGTATACACAGAACCCTTTAGTGCAGGACATGTGGACCAAGCCTGGCAAAGTGGAGTTTAACAGCCATGTAGATGGGTATATCATGTAAATACTGATATACTTTTGCCCCCATAGGTTATGCATTCATACACTCCTGTCTGTCCTGACACATAATAACCGCTGGTACAGAGGTGCCATGGCCACATACTACCCACTAGTTAGTGATATACATCTGTACAGCATCCCACTGCTTTGTTTGACATACATGACTGTTATGGTGGCCCAGCAGCAGTACATCTGGCAAGTATCTGGACATGACATCTCACTGGGTAAGTACACTAAGCTGCTAGGCATGTAACAAAGCACTGTGCAGGCTACAGGCAGACTGCCTCAACACTGGCCTACATTTCCTATGGGGGAATACACATGCACCTGCATAGATAGCAGGCTCTACAGGCATGTCACAGAGTAACATACACCTGTGTGAACGTGCATAATTACAATGAATGTGAACAGCCACATATGGTAAGCTAGCATAATATTACAGTATATGGGCTATCTGATCAACACCATCCTCATATGTGCCACTCACACACCAACCCTACATATACTGGGCCACTACACAGTATGGTCCAATGTTTGCCTGTCTGTGGTATGGGACATGTGTGTGTTTGGCCCCACAAAAATGTAAGCTGATAGGGTAGCATACAGTAGAGCAGCATGTAACATCAGATAGAACAGGACCAAGAACAATGACATCTACCACAGTCTGTACACAGGCCAAGGTACATATTCACAATACACACACTGTTGACAATCGCCATAAGTACACAGACCTCAGTACTGTACACACAACCACAGAATGCCCAGGTTATGTCCTCAAATATAACCCCTACTATATAGCAGTCTGATATCTCACTGGCTTGTTATCAGCTATGATGTCAATAAATATGGTGTACTGAACATATGCACCTCTTACTGCATGGCATATGTACAAAGGTTGACAGAGTTGAGGCTGGTGGCAAAAACACAGGGCCAATATTGACATGTTGCTGTGATAACCTCATACATTTACTGTTGTAACAGGGTTTGTTACAACATATGTCCTATGAGGGATATTAAGTCAGTATCTCTCACAGCTGTCACCATCTACTGACTCCAATCCTCACACTACCTTCTGCAGTTCACAGATAGGTACTCTGTGGGTAACACAAGAAACACAAGGCACCACACACTGCCCAGTCTGCAGATGACCCTACAGATGGGAATTCCTCATAAACATAGCACTGACATGACAGGTATTACAACATGTAGGACAGACATATCCACACACACCCTGTTAAACCAACATTACTCTAAATGCAGTATAGCAGCACTTAAAGTCTGTAGTCAAGTCAGGCACATCCCTCTCCTGTGTGTTGGCCTGTTTCAACAGTGTATGTTGTTAGGGGTAAATCCCCAATCCACCTGTGATGCTGTTTGGCAAACAACAGATCTAGTTCCTGTTCACAGTGAATGAAAAGACCCAACACCAACATGATGTTCCTAGATATTGGAGTGAGTTTCCATGCAATTGGCTATTGGAATGTTACCACAGCTCTACCACATGCAATCAGCTAGAGGAGGGCTGCAATTCATGCAGAGGTCATCAGCTGATGATGAGCATCACTTACAGTATACATGCTGCTGCCTATGCAAAGCAGGTGTACATCTCCACATTCACCATAGAGGGAGTGAGAGAGACAGACAGAGGCAAAGATAAGTCTGGGAGGGGTGGGAGAGTAAAACTTAAGCATGTTTGTGCCACACACCTACCAGTGCAGGGTATTAAACCCCTGACTGACTATGTATTGCTATCACATGTCTATGCAGTTATTGGATGCACCACATAGGTTACATGTTGAGGATCCCTCCAAATGTATATGTGATGGTGAGTGACATCTGCAACAGTGATATGTTAGCTATAAGGTAGGTGTAGTACACGTGCCTGTCCACATGAACAGGTGTCAGCGTCAACACAGCCACACTCTTACAGGGACCCACACACATTGACACACTTGGCAGGGTCAGGAATACAACTCATCACTAGTTAGATTGCCACAACACAGTACTGTGCAGGTATCACATGCACCACAGGGGTTATACAGAGGTTATATAGGCAAAGGGGATGTGGAGGTGTCTGACATCAGATAGCATGCTTCAGTATGCCAATGGGGGTTGTAGTGAGTGTGAATGTGGTCATAGGCATCATACACCACACACACAGACACAGGGTGCCAGTACTGACATGCATGGGTGCATTGCTTCACTGGTTTGTAGTAGTCGACTGTGCCAGATGGCTATGCAAGGCTAGGTGATGGGTATACCTTGGCATCAGGCCATATGACAATTGTCTGCAGTGTGGCTTAGGAGTGTAGTGTCTGGATTTGCCCACACAGGTGGATATTGTATTCACCATCCAGTCACCTGGGTAACTATTGTGTATGGCCATTGCTGTGCATTGCTTGCCATGTATGTGTTCCTTAATCCATGACATGGATGGTGTCTGGGATGTGCACACATCCCACATGCATGTAGAGTGACATGTGGAACTGTACCTGGGGTGTCTGGCCCATGCTGTGCACACAGATTGTTATCATCAGATGTGCCAGTCCTGGTCTCATGTGGCAGGAACTGTTAATGGACAGCAGGTTGACCCTGCACCTACATTGATAGCATGATACAGGTATTCTCTGGTGTCACTGGCATCTGTCCATACAGGGCATGTGTTTCAGGCATGGTATGTCCTTTGTGGGTCACATTTGATGGCACCACAGGTGTTGCGGTTGACCAGTGGGGAACATTGGGAAGGTGCACTGTCTGCATGTATGTATCTACTGGACTGATGGACAGGGTGCCATGCCCTCTGTAGCCCACTGCAATCACACCATGGTTACAATCAGTGGACAATATGCAGGGTACTACCAACATAGCGGTTGCTGCCTAGGCAAGTGTGTGTGTGTGTGTGTGTGTGTGTGTGTGTGTGTGTGTGTGTGTGTGTGTGTGTGTGTATGAGACATGGGTCAAGAGTGTTCTCTGGGTCATACACGGGTTGCTAACTTTGTTCACCTGGCCTTGATGTCACATGTAGGGGTATGGATTTGCACCCCAGCCTTTCGGCTATTTCACATCTGCTATCCCTGTATGGTGGACAGTGTGACATATACTAGGGCCACCATATAATAAATTTGCAAAACCCACTCCGCAATGAGTCCAGTTGTTACACACTCACAGCCACCTCCACACAGGATACAAAAGACAAACACTGACACACACACACACACACACACACACACACACACACACACACACACACACACACACACACACACACACACACACATACCTGCCATGTCTGGGATTAGAACTCCTACCTAACTAGTTTATTACACTACGGCACTATGCAGTTATAGGACATGCCACAGAGATTACTGGAGTATGTCTTCCCCAAAGGTGTATTTCACAGTGAATGACATCAGCAGGATTGCCAGAGTAGGGCATTTGAATTGTAGTGAGGTGTGACTAGCCTAAAAAGCATTGCTCTCTACACAGACAGAGACACACACAAACAAAGTTGCCATGTCTGGGATTAGAACTCTGACCTAACTAGTTTATTACACTACAGCAGTACGCAGTTATAGGGCACACCATGGAGATTAATGGATTACAATTTTCCCAAAGGTGTATTTCAAAGTGGATGACCTCAGCAGGCTTGTCATAGTAGGCTATGGGGAGGGCAGTGTGTGTGCATGGGCCATAACCTATTCATCTAGAGGTTGACACACCACATGCAGGCACACACAGGGTTATATTCCACAGGTATGTGTATACAGTTGCTAGATGACTACTTCCTTGTACAATCATGTTGCACAGCTAGCACTTGCACCACATAGTCTGTAATGTTGATGGATACCGGTGGCTAATGTCTACAGTGAGTGACATTTAGACCTCAAGTGGTTGTAGCCATTTGGCTGTGTGCTGGGTGGGACTGGCCTCATAATGGATGGCTCCTTGTCACAGTCACTGTCTTCCACACATCTATGTATGTCTACTTTTGGTTTATTATAGTGTGTTGTCCTTGGATATATGTCTGTATTCTTATCCACTGTGCGTGCAAAGCATGACTGGTGCACACTGAAGAGTATCTGCACTAACGTCTGCAACTGCCAAATATGTATGGTCCACTGTTGTTTGCAGACATGGGCTTTATTTGTTTGTGTGTGAGCATGCCCAGTATGACCTTTCAGTATGTTGTTGTCTGAAATTGCCTTCATTTCTCTGTGTGTGAGCATGCCCAGTATGCCCTTCTGTATTGAATGTGTGGATCCATTCCAGGTAGTTTGTACTCCAGTGCAGACCTTTGTGTTGTACACCTACAGGTAGAAAACTGTTTCTGCAGGTTATCCGTCGATCATTTGGCAATATGGGGACAAAGTGTGCAGGGAATAGTGTGCACTGTTGGTGGTTGTGTCTGTGCTGCTTCAGCTACATGGTACTGCTGTTAGCATAGATATTCAGGTGTGTACTGTTATACACTGTGATGTTTTCTAGCCTCATGTACTGTCAGGTGGACATTCCTGCTCACAGTGATGTCTTGGGGGACAAGGGTGACTACAGCTGTGTGTGGTATTGTGGACACAGACGACTACATATTCATGGTAAGTTATGCCATTCTGGAGGGGGGAGCTGCAGACACTTGCTGCTGGATTTTTGTATCTGGTTCAGCACCTTGGTACAGTGCTGGGACAAAATCCCATACTTGTACATCCATCGACATGACAGTATGGCCTTATATTGCTGTGGCAATACCTCACAGCTGTACAGATAGCACAGGTTACCCAGAGGCAGGGGCCATGCCTGGACATTACCCCTATTGTGGTGTATGGGCAGGTATGTAGCCACCCATTTATGTGTTTGCAGCCAGGGATAGTGTGTGCACACAGCTTTGTGTAGGGCCTTGCACATTCCATGCTGCCCATGTCCCCACCTCCCTCTGTTATTCTGTCCTCTTCCATACATTATACATACATTCTCTGATACTTTCCTTAAGGTTATCACCCCATCACAACTGTGTGTTGGTGTTGGTCCACAGTTCATGCAGTGGGACATGGTGGACATGTTACTGTGGTTTGTCCAGATGGCCTTGCATATGGCTTATATGGAGTGTGTTATGGGGTTCCTATCAGCATCTCGAACGTTGACAATATCGAATACAATATTGTCGATGCGAGAATGCCGAAAGGGCAGAACATCGAACGGGTAAACGGAAATCTACATAAGGGGAGATTTCCATTTACTATAATGTAGTGGGGTCTTGGAGTTGGTATATTTAAGTAGCGGTGAGTGTGGGGGGTGCAATAGGCTTGCCTATACCCTTTAGGTTTTTTTTTTTTTTTTTGGTTTATTTATTTTTTTTTATATTGGCATTTGAAAATGTAATAGTTCGAGTATTTCAGTTCGATATTTTGTGATTCGAACTATTACATTTTCAAAATGCTGATATAGACCCGTGTTATGTTGTTATTTGGGTGTCCATGACATAACATGCATTGGCAGTACGTGTGAGACACAGGCCCTTCGCAGAGGCCTGTGGAGCATTACGTGTTGATGCAGGCCAGATGTGCATTCTGTCAGTCCAACAGTCTCAGACTGCCATACAGTATACTCCCCTGGGGTGACAGGGTAGGTGTGCTAGGTGTTCATGCCAATACCTTCTATCAGTCTTGTTCGGGTGGTGTGGAAGCTGGCAGGGTGCTACCTACAACTAGCAACATACCTGCATGGGACACCTGCACTGCATCCTGCATTCATTTGGTATTGACATATACAGGTGGGGTCATATTGTACCCATTCCCCACAGCAGGGATACGACCAGAGAGGTACCTGTGGGTGGTGTTTGTGTGAGCTGGGTGCATGTGTGCTATGGACACTATTTGCATCTGACACACAGATATGCATTGGGCATTCCAGTTATGCTGGCATGTGCAGGTACATCAGCTGTTTCCCAATACATCAGTCCTACCTCCTTTGTGATCTGTAAGTGTTCGGGCAGACAACACCGGTATCCCCTACTACAGAACCAGATAATGTGATGCATACCTGTATGTACAATTCCAAGGGTGTCTCCATTTCACAGTGACACAATATATACTGCATGTCTGGGGTACATTCCCCTGTGTACTGCTTGTATATCTAGCCCAACAGCCATGCCATGTCAGTCTTTCAGATGGTGACACATATTGCCACCAAACATTTACAATGGCTTACTGCTAACATGTGTTATACTGGTGGGTATTGTCTTTGTCACTGCAGTTGTGAGGACTTGTCCCTGTCATCAGCAGTAGTGGACAATGGCCACCAGGTCTTACCTCAACATGCATACATACTGACCACTCTCATACAATATGAAATACACACCAACCTAACACACACATACCTGCATATTATGCAGATGCTACAACCTATCCTGCTACCTTGGCCACCTCTGTGCATTTGTGCTCCACTGGTATTGTACCTACATATACATGTTACCACATTTCTGCATAGGGTTGTGGGGGACACACCTGACAGTTACGACGTGTGTACATCGGACTGGGGGGTGGGCACACCAGACCATTAGTACATTTCTAAATAGGTTTAGGGGGCACACATGACTGTTACTACATTTCTAAGTAGGGTTGGGGGAGCACACCTGACTGTTTCTACATTCCTACACAGGATTGTGGGAGGGGGGCACACTTGACTGTTACTACATTTCTACGCATGATTGGGGAAGGGGGCACAGCTGTCTGTTTCTACATTTCTACACAGTGGTTGGGAGGGGGCACACCTGACTGTTACTACATTTCTATACTGGATTGGGGGAAGGGGCACACTTGACTCTTTCTACATGTCTACATAGGAGTGGGGGGTATACCTGAATGTTACTACATTTCTACATAGGATTGTGGGGGGACACATCTGACTGTTTCTACATTTCTACACAGAATTGGGAGGGCGCACCTGACTATTTCTACATTTCTTCATAGGATTGGGGAGCACACCTGACTGTTTCTACATTTCTACACAGGATTGGGGGGGCACACCTGACACTTGTACACATTTGCTATGACTGTACTGGTATGTCAGGTACTCCATTTCATTCTGTATTCCAACCTATCATGCTGACTAGAGACATATCAGTGTACTACAGGTCTTAGCTTTGATTGACCTACATATTAGTTTCTGACTTTCTACCCTTCAGAACTAACATCCCACTGTTTGACCTGCTGTAGTCTGACTGTGTAGGCCTGGGGGGGGGGGGGGTTACCCATAGGCATCATTCAGAGTCCATAGCACAGCCTTTGTTTGTGTTTGTCTACACCTGTCCTGCTGGCTGAGACTGTTGTTGGGTGTGTGAACCTCCCTGACTGGCATGTGTTAGTCATATGGACACACATGAGGCCCAGCACATTTCCTGCAGTGGGGTTTGTCACCCTGTGTAGTACTGGCTACTATGGTGACACCAGCATTTGTTACAGATCTCATGGTGCCACTATAGGTGTCTACTATCTGTTGGCATACCATTCAGCTGCCTGATTCCCTTGCATGCTCACATCCATACCATAGATACAGGTATCAACGCATTCTACTCCATTTGGCAATTAGTAGGTTGAGTGACCCACCTTGTGGGTGTCCCAGTATTGAGGGCGGTGCTGCAGGGCTGCTTATGTTGGATGCACGTAGTACACTCCCTACACATGGTTGAGCACAGGTAGTGTCATGTTTGGCATCCCTTTTATTGTATTTGCGAGTCAGAGAGAGGTGTCATTTCCTGGGTTCCTTCTGTATCAGTATATGCACTATGTGTTGCCTCTTTGCCAAGGCCAGGGCATACTGGGCATGCCTCCTTCTGTCTACTGGGACAGGCTCAGGTTGTTCCTCCTCTGAGTCACTCTGTGCCTGTGCAGGCCTTGGCAATGGTGGGGGGCTGTGTGACCCTGCCCCATGCTGTTCCTGCTACAGCTGTTTCTGCAGGATCATACTGTGTAGCATGGCACATACGATGACAATTTGGGTACATGTAGCTGGTGAGTACTGCAAAGCTCCACCGGATGTGTCCAGGCACCAGAACCATGACTTGAGCATCCCAAACACATGCTCTATTATAATTCTGGTCTGTGCGTGTGCCTCATTATGGACTTCTTGCTCGGGTGTGTGTGCATGTTTGATGGGGTGTCATCAGCCATCGCTCCAGTGTGTAACCAGCATCCCCCACTAGGTGACCTTAAGGGATGTCCCCAATGACAAATCTCTGGTACAGCTGTGTCAGATGTCAGATGTGGGAATCATGATAGCTTCCAGGGCAGCCAGCACACACATTCATTATTATGCCCTGGGCATCGCACATGACCTGGCAGTTGATGGAGGGGAAGCCCTTGTGGTTGATGTAGACCCTACCCCGCTCACCAGGTGGTACTTTGATGCATATGTGCATGCAGTCTATAGCACCCACTACCTCAGGGTATTCTGCTATTTGGTGGAACAGTTGCATAATGCTGGCCAATGCCTCATGGGTGTTGGGGAAATATACATTCTCACTGGCATGTGCCGACATAGCATCCAGGAACTGGTGGAGTACCCTGGATGCTGATGCCTGTGAGATCCCTATAATATCCCCAGTTGGCCTTTGGAAGGTACCTGTAGCTAGTATTCTTAGGCTTACACATACCTTGGTATTCATTGGGACAGTTTCTCCTCTGTTAGTTTTGTGTGTCAGGTGAAGCTGGCACAGCTCAACAATTTGCTGTAAGAAGTCCCTGTTCACCGTATAGCGCTCCACTATCTGCAGCTCATGTAGCCTCTGGTAGGTTACCCTGGATCTGTACACTCTTCTCCATCTCCTCACTGTGGTTTGGTCGACAGCATTCACATCCTTACCACCCTCAGCCTCTTTGTTGTTGTATGATAGCTATTGCAGCCCCTATCATTTTGTTGTTTTGTTTGTTAAAACTTCCCCGCTTGTATACATCAGTGGTGTAGAGTATGGGAAAAAACAGAGGGAAACGTGTTTGCATAGTTTATAGTAGTGTTCTGGGCTGGGCTGGTCTGCTGCCTGTGTAATTGGCTGATTCTGATACATTTCACCTGCCGGCTATGCTAGTTCTCCTAGATTACCTTCCTACTGCTGTTTTCCCTTCCCATTGCCTGCCTGTTTAAGCCCAGGGGTGCACCGCGCAAACACAGTGCTCAAATATGCACAGAGCTGCTATTTCCTGGTTTACCTTTTTTCTTTTAAAACACGGTGAATGGCATGCACACCCGCTTAGGCAATGTAAAGAGTGCTAGGCAACCTCAGACACACCCCCTTGCTTAGCTGTGCTAAGCTTCGAGCAAACCTGAGCCACAGCGCTCCAATCTTCTTACAGTATGCCTGACACCCCTCCCATGATGTCAGCTAACTCCTAGGCTTGCACCAAGCTATTCCTGCTCTTACACTGTTGGGAGCTGACGAGCATGCAGGGGGAAACTGGGATTCACTATCATTCCCCTCATTTGCATAGGATTGTCTGCTAATACATAGTTACATGTCCCACACTGACCCTCCCCCTTAACAACCACTATTCATTGGCCATGTTGTCTTCTGCCTGCCATTGAGTATAATGGCAGAATAGTGATTTTACTTAGAAGGCTTATTTTATTTTTATTTCCTTATTTCCCCCAGATCCCATTTGCGCGCCACTGCCCTACACTTAAGCAGCCGAGATCAGCTAAAAAAAATAAAAGTTGATTTTTTTCCAAGTGTTTTCCATGCCATTGGGCTTATAGTTGGCCATTAGCATGCTTTATACATGATATACACCCTTTATTTGGAGCTGTCATGGTTCCGTTTTTGTAATTTGCAGAAATGTACTCTGTTACTGGCGGAGTATATTTCTGCAGATTGCACTAGTCCTGCACGGCTGGTTTCCAGCTTCCTGGATTTCAAATTTACCCATTTGCATGAAGTTTTCCTGCAAATGGGTTAATTTGCATACAGGGGCCGAGTCCATGCAGGACTAGTGCAGGAGTGCTCATGCACGCCCCTACAGGTTATTCCCAGATCGCACAGCAGACATATTGCCTGCTGGAGCTCCTGCACTAATCCTGCACACTATGCAAGGCTTGCAGAATCTGGGGGACTTTGGGATTCAGCAAGCTCTGCACCGCGTGCAGGAATAGTGCAAGAGCTGCTGGAGGCAACATGGCCACCGAGAGCTCCAGGAACAAGCTCCCGGAACATGCACAAGTACTCCTGCACTATTCCTGCATGGACACAGCTCCTGTATACTAATTACCCCATCTGCAGGTGAAAACCATGCAAATGAGGTGAATTAGCAATAAAGGAAGCTGGCAGCCATCCATTTAGGATTAGTGTAACCTGTAGAAATGTACTTGGTTAGTAACCGAGTACATTTCTGCAAACTACAAAATGGAGCCATGGCAGCTCCAAATAAAGGGTGTATATAATGTGGAAATCAAGCCAATGGCCAAATATATGGCCATTGACATGGAAAACAGTTAAATAACAGTCAAAATAACAAAAAATAACTTTTATCTTTTTTGGCCGATTTTGGCCGTTTAAGTGTAGGGTAGTGGCGTGCAAATGGGATCGGCCCAAAAATAAAACTAAAACCTTGAAAAAAGCTTTTTCTGCAAAATCACAATTTTGCCATTATAGTCAATGGCAGGCAGAAGACAACAAGGCCAGTGAATAGTGGTTGCTAAGGGGGAAGACTCAGTGTCAGAGTTGTAACTAGGCATTAGCAGGCAATTCTATGCAAGTAAGGGGAATGATACTGAATCACAGATTTCCCCTCATGGCTAGACTGCACCCAACAGTGTAGTTGCAGGAAAACCATGGTGTAAGCCTAAGAGTTAGCTGACATCACAGAGGGGTGTGTCAGGCATACTGTAAGCTTATTGGAGCTCTGTGGCTCAGTTTTGCCCTTAGCTTAGCAGTGCTAAGGAAGGGGGTGTGTCTGAAGCTGCCAAGCGCACTTTACATTGCTTAAACTGATGTGCATTCTGCGCACTGGGGTTTAAACAAAAAAAAAAATTAAACCAGGAAATAGCAGCTCCATTCACATGTGAGCACTGGGTTTGCATGGAGTGCCCCAGGGCTTACACAGGAAGGCAAGTAAACAGCAGTAGGAAGGTAATCAAGTAGAACTAGCATAGCTGGCAGGTGTAATTACACAGGCAGCAGCCCAGCACACTACTATAAATTATGCAAACACTTTTCCCTCTAGTTTTTCCTACAAACTCAACACTACCAGTGTACACATAAGGGGAAAGTTTACCTAACAAAAGCAACAAAATGATAGGGGCTGAATTCGCTCTCATAAATCAACATGTGGAAGAGGTTGAGGGTGGTGAGGATGAGAATGCTGATGACCATAACACAGTGAGGAGAAGGAGAAGAGTGTACAGACCCAGGGTAACCTACCAGGGGCTACATGAGCTGAAGATAGTGGAGCACTATAGGGTGGACAGGGACCACCTACAGCAAATTGTTGAGCTGTGCCGGCCATGCCTCACACATAGAACCAACAGAGGGGAACCCATCCCAGTGGATAACAAGGTATGTGTAGGCTTAAGTATACTAGCCACAGGTACCATCCAAAGGCCAACTGGGGATATCATGGGGATCTCACAGGCATCAGCATCCATGGCACTCCACCAGTTCCTGGATGCCATGTCAGCACATGCCAGTGAGCACATATATTTCCTAAACACCCATGAGGCATTGACCAGCAATATGCATCTCTTCCATCAAATACCAGTATACTCTGAGGTAGTGGGTGCTATAGACTGCATGCACATAGACATCAAAGCACCACCCGGTGAGTGGGGTAGAGTCTACATAAATCACAAGGGCTTCCCTTCCATCAACTGTCAGGTCATGTGCGATGCCTAGGGCATTATAATGAATGTATGTGCTGGCAGCCCTGGAAGCTATCACAACTCCCACATCTGGCATATGACGCAGCTGTACCAGAGATTTGCCAATGGGGACATCCCATATGGTCACCTAGTGGGGGATTATGGTTAAGCACTGGAGCCATGGCTGATGACACCCATCAGGAATGCACACACACCCGAACAAGAACTCCATAATGAGGTGCATGCACAGACCAGAATCATAATAGAGCATGTGTTTGGGATGCTCAAGTCACAGTTCCGCTGCCTGGACATATCTGGTGGAGCCTTGCAGTACTCACCAGCTACATGTACCCAAATTGTCATATGTCCCATGCTACATAATATTATCCTGTGGAAACAGCTGCACCAGGAACAGCATGGGGCAGGGCCACACAGCCCACCACCATTGCCAAGGCCTGCACAGACACAGAGTGACTTGGAGGAGAAACAACCTGAGCTTGCCCCAGTAAGCAGAAGGAGACATGCCCAGTATGCCCAGGCCTTGGCAAAGAGGCAACGCATAGCACATACACTGACAAGGTAGGAACCCAGGGAATGACGCCTCACTCCATCTCGCACATACAGTGAAAGGGATGCCAAACATGACACTACCTGTGCTTAACCATGTACAGGGAGTGTACTGTGTGCATCTGACATAGTCAACCCTCCAGCATCATCCTCAATACTGGCACAGCCACAAGGTAAGTCATGCTCACTATCAATTGCTGAATGTAGTAGTATGTTCTTCCACCTGTATCTATGGTATGGATCTGAGCATGTTAGGGAATCGTGTGGCTGAATGGGATGCCAGCAGATAGTAGACACCTATATCGACAGCATGAAATCCTTAACAAATACTGGTGTCATCATAGTAGGCAGTACTAGAGAAGGTGACAAAACCCACTGCAGGACATGTGGTGGGCCAAATGTGTGTCCATAGGACACACACATACATGTCAGTGAGGCTCACATACCCAACAATCTCAGCCAGCAGGACAGGTGTAGACAAACACAAAGAAAGTTTATGCTAAGGCCTGTGATTTATGGCTATGAAGAACAGCCCCCCTCCAGACCTACACAGACAGACTACAACAGGTCAGGCAGTGGAATGTTAGTTCTGAAGGGTAAGAAGTGTGAAATGTAGATCAATAAAACCTAAGAACTATAGTACACTGATATGCCTCTAGTCTGCATGATAGGTCAGAATACAGAATGAAATGGAGTACCTGAAATACCAGTACAGTCATAGCAAATGTTTACAGTTGTCAGGTGTGCCCCCCCCTACACAGTCCTATGTAGAAATGTAGTAACATGTATGTGTAGGTACAATAACAGTGAAGCACAGATTACCTTAGTTGGCCAAAGTATCAGGATAGATTGTAGTACGTGTACAATATGCAGGGCCCTAGGTATTAGGTTGGTGTGTGTTGTATATTGTGTGGAATTGGTCAGCATGTAGGCATGGAGGGTTGTGTCCTGATGGTCAGTGGCCAGTACTGTTGATGACAGGGCCAAGTTCTCACAACTGCAGTACCAAACACAATGCATCCCAATAAGACACATTCCAGCAGTAATCCATATAATTGTTTGGATGTAATATCTGTCACCATCTGAAAGATGGACATGGCATGAATGTGGGCCCAGACATACAAACAGTACACAGGTGGAATTACCCTAGAAAGAGACTATAGGAAATGTTATTGTCAAATGGACCCACTTTTGGAATTGTACATACAGGTTAGCAACACATTAGTTGGCTGTGTAGTATGGAATACTAATGTCATCTGGCCAAACACTGGCAGACCACAAAAGGCACAGGTATGAAGTACTGAGGAAATGCTGATGTCCCTGCACAAGCCAGCATAAGTGGAATGCCCCACGTATATCTGTGAGTCAGCTGCAAGTAGCTTCCATAGCACACATGCACCCAGCTCACCCCACCATCAGCCACATGTACCTCACAGGTCTTATCCCTGCTGTTGGGAATGAGTACAATATGACCCCCACCTCTGTATGGGAATAGCCACAGAATTCAGCATGCTGAAGAGGTGTCCCATGCAGGTGAACCCCTAGCTGTAAGCAGCACCCTGGCAGCATCCACATCAATGGATCAATAAGGACCAAAATTATTGACATTAACACTTTGTACACCTACCCTGTCACCCCAGGGGAATATAGTGGATTGCAGCCTGGGACCTGTAGGGGTGACACAATGCACCAGCCTGCTACAGATGGCCTGCATCACTACCAAATGCCCTACAGTCCTCTGTCAAAGGCTTGTGTCTCACCCATACTGCCAATGTATGTCATCTCATGGATTCCCAAATAACAACATAACACAGTCCAAAGAACATAAATGCAAGGCCATGTTGACAAATCCCAGTAGCATGTCCACCATGTCCTACTTCATAAACTGTGGACCAACCCCTAAATACTGCTGGGATGAAGTGATAACTATAGGGATACTTATCAGATAACGTTTGCATAATGTTCGGAAGAGGATAGAATAACGGGGGGGGTAGAAGCATGGATGCCATGGAGTGTGTGAAGTCTGAAACTCAGATGTGTGTACATAATATCCCTACCTGCAAACACAGGAATGGGTGGCTACAAACCTGCTCATAAACCACAATGCGAAGGGGTAATGACCAGAAATATGAGCCCTGCCTCTGGGTAATCTGTGTGAATCTGTACAGCTGTGAGGTATGACCACAGCAGGATAGAGCCATGTTGTCACGTCGATGGATGTACAAGCATGGGATCCTCATCCACCACAGTACCAAGGTGCTGAACCATTTACACAGACCCATCAGCAAGTGTCTGCAGCTCCCCCTCCAGAATGGCATGATTGTGCAATAATATGTAGGCTGCAGACCACAATACTGGACACAGCTTCATTCATCTTGTGTTCCCCAGGAAATTACTGCAAGCAAATATGTATACCTGTCAGTAGTTGATGACATAAAACATCACAGTATAAAACAGTACATATGTCTGAATATATCTGCTAACACCAAAACCATGTAGCAGAAGCAGCACAGACACAATTAGTTACAGTATCCCACTATCCTTTGCCCATTGTGATCCCATATTGTCAACCGATCTACAGATATCCTGCAGAAACAGGTTGCTAACTGTAGGTGTAGAACACAAAAGCCTGCACTGGAGTACAACCTACCTGGAATGGGTTCACACATTCAATACAGGAGGTCATACTGGGCATGCTCCCACACTTAGAGAAACAAAGCCCATGTCTGACAACAAAATACTGAAAGGTCATATTGGGCATGCTCCCGCATGAAGCCCATGTCTGGCAACAACAGTGGACTATACATATCTGACAGTCGCAGATGTTTGTGCACACACGCCACATTGCACACCAGTCATGCTTTGCACACATATCGGATAGGAATACACATATATATCCAAGGACAACACACTATAATAGGTCAAACTTACACATACATAGATGTGTGGAAGAAAGTGACAGACAGTGACAAAGAGCTTCCCATCATGAGGCCTGTCCCACCCAGCACACATCCAATTGGCTAAAACCACATGATGTGCAAATGTCAATCACTGTAGACATTTGCTTCTGGTATCCATCAGCACTATAGTGTCTGTGGTGCTTGTGAAAACTTTGTAACATGACTGTACAAGTCATTATTCATCTAGAAGTTGTATACATGTTCCTGTTAAATGTAAACATGTGTGTGACTGAGAGTTGTGTGTGTGTGCTTTCAGATGAATGGTTCATGGCCTATTCACACACACTGCACTCCCCATTGCCCTACTTTGGCAAACCTGCTGATGTCATTCACCTTGAAATACACTTTCGGGGAAGAAGTGGCCCTATAAGCTCAGTGGCATGTGCTATAGCTGTGTAATGCTATAGTATGATGTACTGGTTAGGTAGGAGTTCTAATCCCAGACATGGCAACTGTGAGAATCTGTGTGCGTGCGTGTGTGTTTCTCCATCTGTGTAGGGATCAATGCTTTTGTGGCCATTCACAGTCACTACACTTTCCATTGTCCCACTTTGGCAAGCCTACTGTCATTCACCTTGAAATACACCTTTGGGGAAGAAGTAGCCCTGTAAGCTCCATGGCGCATGCTATGACTGTATAATGTTGTAGTGTGATATACTAGTTAAGTAGGAGTTCTAATCCCAGACATAGCACCTGTGATACTCTGTGTGTATGTGTTTGTTTGTCTATGTAGGGATCATCCCAGATATGGCAACTGTGAAACTCTGTGTTTGTGTAGGGATCAATGGTTTTGAGACCATTCACAATCACTACACTTTCCATTGCCCTACTTTAGCAACCCTGCTGATGTCATTCACCTTGAAATACACCTTTGGGGAAGAAGTAGCTCTATATTCTGCACGGCACATGCTATAACTGCGTAATGCTATCGTGTAATGTATTACTTAGGTAGGAGTTCTAATCCCAGACATGGCAACTGTGAGACTCTGTGTTTCTCTGTCTGTGTAGGGAATGATGCTTTTGTGGCCATTCACAGTCACCGCACTTTCCATTGCCCTACTTTGGCAAACCTGCTGATGTCATTCACCTTGAAATACTCCTTTGAGGAAGGAGTAGTCTTGTAAACTCTGTGGCATGTGCTATAACTGCATAATGCTGTAGTGTGATGTACTAGTTAGTTAGAAGTTCTAACCCCAGACATGGCAACTACGAAACTCTGTGTGTGTTTGTCACCAGTATCCTGTGTGGAGGTAGCTGTGATTGTGTAATAACAGGACCCATTGTGGGACATGTTTTGCAAATTTCTTATATGGAGGACCTATTGTATGTCACAATGTCCACCTTACAAGGATAACAGATGTCAAACAGCAGAGAGGCTGGTGTAGACAATCCATGCTCCTACATCTGACATTATGGATTGGGGAACAATATAGGCAACCCTTGTATTACCCAGAGAACACTCTCCACCCATGTCTCATATACAAACACACTTGGCTAGGCAACAGCCGCTATGTTGGTAGTTCCCTGCATATTTACCACAGATAGTAACCATGGTGTGATTGCAGTGGACTAAAGAGGACATGGCACCCTGTTCCATCCCTACAATAGGCAAATAATTGCTTATAGTGGTCCTTTGCTATGTTCTCCACTGGATGCTTGCAACAACTGTAGAGTCAGAAAATATAACCCACAAAGGAAATAACATGCCTTATACACATGCCCTGTATGGACAGATGCCACTGACACCAGTGGAATACCTGTATCATGTTGTCAATGTAGGTGCAGGATCAACCTGAGTTCCATTGCCAGTTCTCACCATATGAGGTCAGTAATGCCATATCAGATGATAACAATCTGTCCACACAACATGCCCCAGACCCCACAGGTACACTTCCACATGTCACAGAACATGCATGTGGGGCATGTGCACATCTCAGACACTGTCCATGTTATGGAATATAAAAAACAAACATGGCAAGCATTGCACAGCGCTGGCCACGCAGAATAGTAACCCAGATGAGTGGATGGTGAATACAGTACCCACCTTTGTGGGCCAATCCAGGGACTACACCCCTGAGCCACACTGCAGACTATTGTCTTGTGGCCTGATGCCAAGTTATACCCTTTGCCTAGCCTTGTACAGCCTTCTGGCACAGTCAATCACTACACACCTGTGAAGCAATGAACCCTTGCATGTAAGTACTACCAAACCTGTGTGTGTGTGTGTGTGTGTGTGTGTGTGTGTGTGTGTGTGTGTGTGTGTGTGTGTGTGTGTGTGTGTGTGTGTGTGTGTGCGTGTGTGTGCGTGTGTGTGTGTGTGTGTGTGTGTGTGTGTGTGTGTGTGTGTGGAGATTAATGATTTGGAAGCTATTCACACTCACTACACCTCTCATTGCCCTACTGAAGCATGCGTTCTGATGTCAGTCACCTTGACATACCCTTTGCCCATATATCAGCCTGATAACCTCTGTGGTGCATGTGATACCTGCATAATACTGTAGTGTAGCAAACTAGTTAGTTAGGAATTCTAATCCTGACCCTGCCAGATGTGATAATGTGTGTGAGTCCCTGAGAGAGTGTGGCTGTGTCATTCTTGACACCTGCTTTTGTGGACAGGCACATGTACTACACCTACCTTATCCCTCCTTTATCATGGTTGCTGATGTTACTCACCTTCAAATATACCTTTGGAGAGCTCACTAACATGTAAGCTTTGTAGAGCATGCAATAATGGCATAAAAATGTAATAGCAATACATAGTCAGGCAGGGGTTTGAAACCCTGTACTAGTAAGTGTGTGACACAAACATGTTTAGCTCTTACTCTCCTACCCCCTTCCTTTCGTACTTTGTCTCTCTCACTCCCTCTCTGGTGGATGTGAAAAAGTACACCTGCTTTGCTTAGGCAGCAGTTTGTGTTTTGTAAGTGATGCTCATGATCAGCTAATGGCCTGTGCATGAATTGCAGTCCCCCACTAGCTGATTGCATGTGGAACAGCTGTGGTAACATTCCCATAGCCAATTGCATGGAAACATACTCCTATAACTATGAACATCATGTGGGTGTTGTCCCTTTTCATTCACTGTGAGCAGGACTTCATGTCGGTGTTTGGCAAACAGCATCACAGAGGGTAGTGAGATATACCTCTTACAACATACACTGTGGAGACACGCCAACAAAGAGGATGGGGATGTTCCAGACATGAGTACAGAATGTAAGTCTTGCTCTTCTACATTTGAAGTAGTGTTGGTTTATCTGGGTTTGTGTGGATATGGCTAGTCTACATGATTTAATACCTGTCATGACAGTGTTATGTGGTTGAGGAAACTCTCACCTGTAGGGCTATCTGCTGACTGGCCAGTGTTTGGAGTCTTACTTGTGTTGTGTTAGTCACAGATGACCTATATTTAGAAATGCAGTAGCATAGTCTGAGGACTGCAGTCAGTACATGGTGACAGCCATGAGAGTTACTGACTTCATATCCCTCAGAAGACATATGTCACAACAAACCCTGTTATACCAAGTAAATGTATGAATTTATCACAGCAACATGTCAATATTGGCCCTGTGTTTGTGCCTCCAGCCACAACTCTGTCAACCTTTGTAGACATGTCATCCTGTAAGAGTTGCATATGTTCAGTACACCATTATTTATTGACATCATACCTGATAACAAGCCAGTGAGATATTAGACTGCCAGATATGTTATGTATAGTAGGGCTTATATATGAGGACAAAACCTGGACATTCTGTTGTAGTATGTACAGTAGTGAGGTCTGTGTACTTATGGTGATTGTCGACAGTGTGTATTGCGAATATGTACCTTGACCTGTGTACAGACTGTGGTAGATGTCATTGTTCTTGGTCCTGTTCTATCTGATGTTGCATGCTGCTCCACTGTATGGTACCCTATCAGCATACATGTTTGTAGGGCCAAACCCACACATGTCCCATACCACAGTCAGGCATCAGAAAACAATGTGTATTGGCCCAGTATATGTAGGGTTACTGTGTGAGTGGCACATATGAGGATGGTGTTGATCAGACAGTCCATATACTGTAATATTAAGCATGCTTACCATATGTTGCTGTGGCTGTGTTCAGATTGGCTGTGGGTATGAGCTTTCACACAGGTGTCTTTTACTCCGTGCTGTTACATGCCAGTAGAGCCTGCTATATTTGCAGGTACATGTGTATTCCCCCAAAAGACATATAGGCCAGTGTTGTGGCTGTCTGCCTGTAGTTTGCACAGTGCTTTGTGACATGCCTAGCAGCTCAGTGTACTTCCCCAGTGTGATGTTATGTCCAGATATTTGTTAGATGTACTGCTGCTGGGCCACCATAACTGTTGTGTATTTCTGACAAAGCAGTGGGATGCTGAACAGATGTATGTCACTAGCTAGTGGATAGTATGTGGGCTTGTGACCTCTGCTCCTCTGGTTATTATGTGTCAGGACAGACAGGAGTATGTGAATGCATAAACTGTGTGAGCATATTCATTCCAGTATTTATGTGATATACCCATTTACATGACTGTTAACATCCACTTTGTCAGGCTTGGTCGACACGTCTTGCATTAAGGGGTTCTGTGTATACCTCTGGACTGACCAGAGTGTGTCAGACTGTCCACATTTATTGGTCATATCTCTGCTGTATTCCACAGGACCATTACTGTGATATCTGTGGTACTGTACTATGATGATCTTAGGATGTCTATCAATAACTGATGGAGTACATGTCAATATTAGATGTGACTTCCCACACACGTCTGTTAAGACAACCCCTGTTACAGTAGCAACAGTCTACATTTATACCTGCAATACTTATATGACATCCCCTTGCACTAAGAGGTTGTGACTATTTGTGCTGAGGTATGACTCCA